>NW_024080622.1:6001789-6197111 GCF_014754425.2 Oryx dammah
CCAACTTTTTCACTCTCCTCTTTCACTTTCATCAAGAGGTTTTTTAGTTCCTCTTCACTTTCTGCCATTGGGTGGTTTCATCTGCATATCTAAGATTATTTATATTTCTCCTGGCAATCTTGATTCCAGCTTGTGCTTCTTCCAGCCCAGCGTTTCTAATGATGTACTCCAGATATAAGTTAAATAAACAGGGTGACAATATACAGCCTTGACGTACTCCTTTTTCTATTTGGAACCAGTCTGTTGCTCCATGTTCAGTTCTAACTATTGCTTCCTGACCTGCATATATAGGTTTCTCAAGAGGCAGGTCAGGTGTTCTGGTATTCCCATCTCTTGAAAAATTTTCCACAGTTTATTGTGATCCACACAATCAAAGGCTTTGGCATAGTGAATAAAGCAGAAGTAGATGTTTTTGTGGCACTCTCTTGCTTTTTTGATGATCCAGTGGATGTTGGCAATTTGATCTCTGGTTCCTCTGCCTCTCTAAAGCCAGCTTGAACATCTGGAAGTTCACAGTTCACGTATTGCTGAAGCCTGGCTTGGAGAATTTTGAGCGTTACTTTACTAGAGTGTGAGATGAGTGCAATTGTGTGGTAGTTTGACCATTCTTTGGCATTGCCTTTCTTTGGGATTGGAGTGAAACTGACCTTTTCCAGTCCTGTGGGCACTGCTGAGTTTTCCAAATTTGCTGGCATATTGAGTGCAGCACTTTCACAGCATCATCTTTCAGGATTTGAAATAGCTCAACTGGAATTCCATCACCTCCACTAGCTTTGTTCATAGTGATGCTTCCTAAGGTCCACTTGACTTCACGTTCCAGGATGTCTGGCTCTAGGTGAGTGTGAGTGATCACACCATCATGATTATCTGGTCGTTCACCATCTTCAGATCTATTTTGTACAGTTCTTCTGTGTATTCTTGCCACCTCTTCTTAATATCCTCTGCTTCTGTTAAGTCCATACCATTTCTGTCCTTTATTGAGCCATCTTTGCATGAAATGTTCCGTTGGTATCTCTAATTTTCTTGAAGAGGTCTCTAGTCTTTTCCATTCTATTGTTTTCCTCTATTTCTTTGCATTGACCACTGAGGAAGGCTTTCTTATCTCTCCTTGCTATTCTTTGGAACTCTGGAACAACAGACTGGTTCCAAATAGGAAAAGGAATATGTCAAGTCTGTATACTGTCACCCTGCTTATTTAACTTCTATACAGAGTACATCGTGCGAAATGCCAGGCTGGATGAAGCACAAGCTTGAATCAAGATTGCCGGGAGAAATATAAATAACCTCAGATATGCAGATGATACCACCCTTATGGCAGAAAGTGAAGAAGAGCTAAAGAGCCTCTTGATGAGAGTGAAAGAGGAGAGTGAAAAAGTTGGTTTAAAACTCAACATTCAGAAAACTAAGATTATGTCATCCAGTCCCATCACTTCAAGGCATATAGATGGGGAAACAATGGAAAGAGTGACAGACTTTATTTTCTTGGGCTCCAAAATCACTGCAGATGGTGACTGCAGCCATGAAATTAAAAGGCACTTGTTCCTTGGAAGAAAAGCTATGACCAACCTAAACAGCATATTAAAAAGCAGAGACATTACTTTACCAACAAAGATTTGCCCAGTCAAAGCTATGGTTTTTCCATTAGTCGTGTATGGATGTGAGAGCTGGATTATAAAGAAAGCTGAATGTGGAAGAATTGATGCTTTTTAACTGTGTTGTTGGAGAAGACTCTTGAGAGTCCCTTGGACTTCAAGGAGATCCAGTCAGTCAATCCTACAGGAAATTAGTCTTGAATATTCATTGAAGGGATTGATGTTGAAGCTGAAACTCCAATATTTTGGCCACCCAAAGTGAAGAACCAACTCTTTGGAAAAGACCGTGATGTTGGGAAAGATTTAAAGTGGGAGCAGAAGGGGATGACAGAGGATGAGATGATTGGATGGTATCACCGACATGATGGACATGAGTTTGAGCAAGCTCCAGGAGTTGGTGATGGACAGGGAAGCCTGTCCATGGGGTCGCAAAGAGTTGGACATTAGTGAGTGACTGAACTGAACTGAATAAGGAAGAGAACAGAGTTGCATAGGGTCAAAAACTGCTCTGGCCCTGTGCATCCCTGCTGCCTAGAGCCAAGGCTGGTCTTAGGATGGAGCATGGATCGCTGCCTCCAGCTATGCAGTGGGAGGTAGGAGGGAATGGGAGGGTGGGACACAGGCGGCTTAGTCAAGGGGAGAGGAGGACCCACCACTGGGTACAGAGAGACCTGGATGGACAAATCCTGCGAATGTAGCCCAAAGCTCAGAGCTGCCACTAATGCAGGGCCAGTGGGCAGAGGTGGTGCTGATGGAGGAAGCAGAAGGCAAAAGGCAGGAGAGGTGGGTGTGGAGGGCTGGGTTCATAGTGGCCTGCCTGAGCTGGGGCCCTGCCCAGCCATGGGGAGCCTGTGACCCAAGCCCTGGTCTGGGTAGCTGGCTTATCCTCTGTCCAGTCAGCTATCACCATTGGCAAGGACCAGTCAAGGTTTCAGGGTGAGTCCAGGTTTGCATCCCAAGTTCCTAGCTTCAAATGCACAGATCTTAGGGACCAGAATAAGAGCCAGCCTTCCTCTTAGTCCAGACCTCTCCATGGTTTCCTCTCCACCATAGAATTTGATTCTTTTGAAATAATAGCCTTGCATGAGTCTAAGGAAGTGTTCAGCATGTGCCTCGAGAAATTTGGATGGAAGTTGCTTAGACACAAGGCTGACTCAACCAGAAAGGGTCCAGGGAGATAAGGAGTTTTGGGGGCTTGGGGGTGACATGGACCTCTAGGGCAGAGTCCATCACTTTAGAATTTCTCTCTTTTTTAACATGTGTTTATTTTTAATTGGAGGATAATTGCTTTGTAATATTGTGTTGGTTTCTGCCATACATCAACATGAATCAGCCATAGGTATACATATGTCCCCTTCTTCTTGAACCTCCCTTCCTCCCCATCCCAGCCCCCTAGGATGTCACAGAGCACCAAGTTGTGCTCTCTGTGTCGTACAGAAAATCCCCACTGGTGGTGATCCATTTTACATATGGTGATATATATGTTTCAATGCTACTCTTTCAATTTGTCCATCCCTCTGCTTCCCCTGCTGTGTTCACAAGTCTGTTCTCTGTGTCTGCATCCCTACTACTGCCCTGCAAACATATATATATATATATATATATTTTTTTTTTTTTTTAACTTTTTGGCCACACCATGCAGCATGTGGGATCTTAGTTCCCTGACCAGGGATTGAACCCATGCCCCCTGCATTGAAAGTGCAGAGTCTTAACCACTAGACCACTATGGAAGTCCTCTCTTTATTGTTTTATCATCCAAGATATGTCACCAAACATTTTATCATAGTTTTATCTTTTAAAATTTGTATCTACTCCATCTACTTCTCTTTTTTCTCCTTGCAATATGTTTGCTTACACACTTTTCATGCTGAAATTGAATCAGTCACTTGAAGTATAAACATATATTTATTATTTCAAAAGTAAAAGGCTGCACTAATTAATAGTGGCGAAAGCTGTTAATTTTCTGAAGAAAAAAATAATCCTTATTTTAAATCATTGACTAGGAGACTAGATTGATGGTTAATACAAATATATTAAGAGAGTGTATTTGATAATTTCTGGAAGAATATTATAGATGGTTTGAGCTTCTAAAATTGAAATAACAATAAAAGGCAGGAATGGAGATTTAATTATGTCTCATCACTATAGAAATTTTAGAGTAGCAATATTCCTCACATGGAACAGAATCCTTTTAAGAATTCTAGTGCATTTTTTAGTGGTTTAATTCCACTTAGGCGATATATCCTTCAAGAAGAGCTCCAGTGTGAGAATTGTCACATCTTTTTCTTGGTATTTTTTTACTTTTTATTGAAGTATATATAGTTGATTTACAATGTTGTACCAGTCTCTACTGTACAGCAAAGTGACTCATACACATATATACATTCTTTTTTATATTCTTTTCAATTATCACAGGATACTGACTATAGTTCCCAACTGTTCATATCTCGTGTGAATAAATTAGAAGCAAAATGTCAGCTTAGCCATGTCAAAATTTCACAAAGACAAATAAGTTCAAAACTGAGTTTCAGATTCATGATAAATTATCTTTGAGGCAGATCCCTGAAGGTGATGGCGCAAAGAAGAAAAGCAGCCAGACCTACAGATCAACAAGGCACCCAGCCACATTATTTCCTCTTATTCAAATCTCAAAACAGCAGACGTCACAAGAATGACTTAGCAAGGCCATTCCTCATACTATTAAGTCCTCAGAGGCTAAAGTCTAAACAAAATGCTTTAGAAATGACTGCTGTAGACTGCCAACCATTTTCTACAGTCAAAGATAAAGGTCTTAGGATCTTTCTGAACCATTAGTCCTGGGTACAGAAGTCTCTCTAGAAATGTATTGCCCAAAACTTTTACTGACAGATCTTCAGCTGTGCCTCAAAAGATTAGGAATTTTTCCAACAGTTGGATATTATCCAAACAAGTGTTCATTAGGCATTATCAGAGTGTAGGAGAGGAAACCCAGGAATGATCTGGTGCTGAGTGCTGGGAAACTGTTATTACCCAGAAAAATGTCAGCATTTAAAGTGTGGACACTCACATTTATAAGAATTAAATTGTAGAACCTAAAGATGCCTGTGACTCATCATCAGAGCCTGACATGACTCTGACCGCCTCGGACCTCCCCCATGGAGCAGCCCCCCAGCCCCCCGACAGGGGATCACCCTGACCCAGTGCTCAAACCCGGGTCTCCTGCATTGCAGGTAGATTCTTTACCAAGCTATGAGGGAAGGCTTCTCTAGACACATGGAGGATTCTGGGGAAGAAGTCCTGGATTTAACACAGATGCAGAGCCTCAGCCGATCCAGAGAAGAGCCAGACCATTCCAGACCTGCCTGTCACTCCTCAGTCATGCTGGATCCTGCCTTGGCTTCACCCTTTGAAGATCTGAGCTATACGTTGTCCATCACGCTCAGCCTGGCAAAGGCATCTCAGCCAAGTTTATTTAGTCTAAGCCCTCACTTCCAGAAATTGTTCTCAATTAAGATTAATTATAAGCAAGCAATCGAGACACTTCTTTGATCCCCTCTATTACTGATTTTTATTTTTATTGTGACAGAAAATGTAATCACAATATAGAAAATTCTCCTCTCTGAAATTTCTTTAAAATTTTCCTTGTGGCTATGTTGATCTGTCTATCTGTCTATTCCTTAGGAATAAAACAAAAAGAAGCAAGAGAAGGTAATCTTTATTTGTATATATATACATATGTATATTATACAGCTATGAATAAACTTATTCACCTATATAATTTCACTTGTTAATTATTGTCATATGTAAGTTATTTCCAGAGGCAGGAGAGGGTAGTAGCTCTGATTCTGTAGTTAAATTGCCTAAGTTCAACCCCCCATTCAGCCACTTACTACCTTTAGGAAAATCCCCGACCCTCTCTGTGTCTCTGCTTCCTCATCTGTAAAATGGGATGATAATCATGCCCATCTCACAAGGTCACGAGAAAGATTAAGAGAGTAAAGTGCCTGGTATAAAATCTAATGCTCTTTGTCAGCTTTTAAATTGTTTCCCTCACTCATTCACCCGTTTTTGTTGAGAGTCCACTGTGTGCCCTGTACCAGGCTACTTTCTTGAATCCTTGTAAATATTTTATCTATGGGATCTGCCAAATATGAAATAAGTACATTTGCTAACTGAAATTTTTATCAGATTCTCCTAAATTTATAAGAATTTGCTTTAAGAATGTCCTATGCCATTCAGGTTTTTTTTTTTTTTTTAGCTCTTTAATTTTTTATTTTGTATTGGGGTATGGCTGATTAACAAATAATATAATAGTTTCAGGTGAACAGTAAAGGGACTCAGCCATACATACACACGTATCCATTTCCCCTCAAACTCCCCTCCAATCCAGGTTGCCATATCACCTTGAGCAGACCATGTGCTATACAGTAGGTCCCTGTTGGTTATCCATTTTAAATATAGCAGTGTGGACATGTCCATCCCAAACTCCACCCCTTCCCCCCACCCAGCAATCATAAGTTCATTCTCTAAGTCTGTGGGTCTCTTTCTGTTTTGTAAATTTATTTGTATAATTTCCTTTTAGATTCCTCAAATATGGGATGTCATATGATGTTTCTCCTTCTCTGACTGACTTCACTCAGTATAACAGTCTCTGGGTCTATCCATGTTGCTGCAAATGGCATTATGTCACTCTTTTTAATGGATGAGTAATACTCCTTCATATATATGTACCACATTCTTCTTTATCCATTCCTCTGCAGATGGACATTTGGGTTGCTTCCATGTCTTGTGTGCTGTTCAGTTTTAAAAGTTGATGATCACTGTATCTTCAAAGCTGTTGTTTATTTTTGCTGTAAGTGTCCTTCTTTGTTCTATTTAATATACTTGGTCCTAAATATTGTTCAATCTGATATTAACACTGCCATCTGCATTTTGTTGTTGTTATTAGCATTTGCCTTTTCCATCCTATTATTTTTAAATTTCAAACCCTTTGTGTGGTGTATATGTTTTGAAAACAGACCACAACTGCATTAAAACATATGTAATATAATCTGAGAATCCTGGCCTTATGGTTCTGTTTGCTTTCATGTTAATAAATAAATATTTGACTTTTTTTTCTTTTCTTTTTCACTTCCCTTGCTTTTGACACAATCATAATGTTTTTTAAATATTGGTTTTATTTTAGACAAGTAGCACATAAACATTAAAAGGTCAGTTTAAAAGGCTGCAGAATAAAAGTAGTCTGATTCCCTGCCCTCACTAGAGGAAACCCCAGTCTTGGGTGGCTGTGTGCTCTCATTGTCTCCCTTTGCATTTATAAACTTGAGCTTAGACTGACTACTTCCCTCCAGGCTCCTCACCTTTAAAATGTGATTCTACTCAACAGATTGTTCTAGACCTTGCTTTTTCTAATTAATGTATCTTGAAAATCTTTCCTTAATAGCCTTTCTTTTTATGGCCATATAGTATTCCCCAGGGTGGAGTACACACATCCACACCTCTCCCTACCCCAGATGTAGGGAACACACTGCTGCTTCCATGTGGTTTCTGAAAGATGAACAATGTTGCAATAAACATTTATATACCTATCTTTTTGGTCATGTTTCTCAAATATTTTTAGAAACAAAATGCTGTCTAAAAAACTACTTTCCAACAAAATAGTGTAAGAGTACTTGCTCAAGAGAATGAAAAAACAAGCCACAGACTGGGAGAAATTATTTTAAAAAGACATATTTGATAGTGGACCATTATCCAAATGGTTCATGTAACTCTTATAACAATAATAAGAAGAAAATGAATAACCCAAAGACTGTAAGGAGCTCAAACCAGTCAATCCTAAAGGAAATCAGTCCTGAATATTCAATGTAAGGACTGATGCTGAAGCTGAAACTCCAATACTTTGGCCACCTGATGCATAGAACTGACTCATTGGAAAAGAACCTGATGCTGGGAAAGATTGAAGGCAGGAGGAGTAGGGGACGACAGAGGATGAGATAGTTGAATGGCATCACTGACTTGATGGACATGAGTTTGGGCAAGCTCTGGGAGTTGGTAATGGACAAGGAAGCCTGGCATGCTGCAGTCCATGGGGTCACAGAGTCGGACATGACTGAGAGACTGAACTGAATTGAATTGAAAAATGAGCAAAAGAGGTGAACAGATACCTCCCACCAAAAAGTGTACAGATGGCAAATAAACATACAAAAAGATGTTCCACGTTAAATGTAATTAGGGAATTACAAATTAAAACAATGAGATTCCACTACACACTAACTAGAATGGCGAAAATCCATAATACCAACATTGCCACGTGCTGGCAAGGATGTGGAACAACAGAAATTCTTATTTATTGCTAGTGGGCAAGTAGTATGGTACAGTCATTCTGAAAGACAGGTTGACAGTTTCTTATAGAACTAAATGTACTCTTACCATATGATCCAGCAGTCATGCTCCTTGGTATCTACCTAGAGAAACTGAAAACTTATGTTCACCAAAAACATGCACATGGATGTTTATAACAGCTTTATTCCTAATTGCCAAAGCTTAGAAGCAACCAAGATGTTCTTCAGTAGGTGAATGGATAATAAACTGATACATCCAAATGTAACATCCAAAGGAAATATTATTTAGTGCTAAAAGAAATTGAGCTACTAAGCCATGAGATGATTTGGAGGAAACTTAAATGTATATTGCAAAGTGAAAGAAAGCCAATCTGAAGGGGATGACAGAGGATGAGATGGTTGGATGGCATCACCAACTCGATGGACATGAGTTTGAGCAAGCTCCGGGATTGGTGATGGACAGGGAAGCCTAACATACTGCAGTCCATGGGGTCACAAAGAGTCAGACACGACTGAGCAACTGAACTGAATTCAACTGAACTGAAGAGGCTACACACTGTGGTTCCAACTATATGACATGCTGGAGAAGGCAAAAATATGAATGCAGTAAAAGGATCAGTTGCTGCTTAGAGTTAGGAGGTAGGGAGAGATGAATAGGCAGAGCGTGGAGAATTTTTTGAGCAGTGCAAATACTCTGTATGATACCATAATGGGGACACATGTCAGTCCATCTTTTTCCAAACCCATAGAATGTTCAACACCAAGGTGTTTGTTAGTTACTCAATCATGTCCAACTCTTTTCCACCCCATGGACTGTAGATGAACTTTGGATGGGTGTAGATTCATCGATAATATGTATCGATTATAACAAACGTACTCTGGTGAACCAGAGATGTGGCTAGTGGGGGCCACTGTGCATATGTGGGATAGGGAATATATCAGAAATCTCTGTACTTCCTGCTTGATTTTGCAGTGAACCTAATATTTCTTGAAAAAAATTGTTGTGGTTTAGTTGCTAAGTTGTGTCTGACTCTTTGCCACCTCATGGACTGTAGCTTGCCAGGCTCCTCTGTCCATGGATTTTCCCAGGCAAGAATACTGGAGTGGGTTGCCATTTCCTTCTCCAGGGGATCTTCCTGACCCAGGGATCGAACCCATGTCTCCTGCATTGGCTGGCAGATTCCTTACCACTGGGCTACCAGGGATACCCTCTCTAAAAAGTAAAGTCTATTAAGAAAATATCAAGAGCCAACACCACGAGGGCCCAAGGGCTGGTCATTTCTGTCCATTGTGGGGCTCTTTCAGCAGGCCCTTTTTGCTCTGGAGCTCCCTGTAGGCTGGTGGATGTTTATCCAGGTCTGGAAACCCTAACGGCTCCTGTTCAGCTCTGCTTCTCCCTCCCCGCTGTGCTGTCACACACCAGTAGGTCCTTTGTGTGTCTCCTTCCATCTCAGGCACAGCTTCCTGGAGATCTCGGTCATGACAACTCCTTGGTGGTCCCTTACTCATGTGTACAGCTCTGGGCTGGCTTCTCAGGGGCAGACAGGTGAGGAATACATGGTCCTACCTGCAAGGTATCTCACGACATCAGTGAGTGAGAACCCACACCCTTAATATTTAGCTCCCAAAGAGATAAAAGGGTTACTCTGATAGTTCAGTTGATAAAGAGTGCTTGCAATGCAGGAGACCCTGGGTTGATTCTTGGATTGGGAAGATCCACTGGAGTAGGGATAGGTTACTCATTCTGGTATTCTTGGGCTTCCCTTGTGGCTCAGCTGGTAAAGAATCTGCCTGCAATGCGGGAAAATCTGGGTTCGATTCCTGGGTTGGGAAGATCCCCTGGAGAAGGGAAAGGCTACCCACTCAAGTATTTTGGCATGGAGAGTTCCATGGATGGTATATTCCATCGGGTCGCAAGAATCAGACGTGACTGAGAGACTTTCACTTACTTACACTTAAAGAAGTAAAAACATATTTTTCTGCTTGGCTCTGGCTCAGTATCCCCTGCCCCTACCCCACCACCAAACCTGCTCATTTTGTAATTTTTTTTTCTGTCTTGCCAAGCAACGTGGATCATTTTGCATTCACAGGTGGGCATTCTGGTGAGAGACCTTGCTTTTGAGGGCAGGTTCTAAATTCCAGGTCTTCCCTGGTGGCTCGGACAGTAAAGAACCCGCCTCTAATACAGGAGACCCAGGTTCAGTCCTTTCTGGAAGATCCCCTGGAGAAGGAATTGGCAACTCACTCCAATATTCCTGGAGAATTCCATGGACAGAGGAGCCTGGTAGGCTAGAGTTCATGGGATCTCTATGATGGGATCTCAGAAAGTCAGACACAACTGAATGACTGGCTTTTTTTTTTTTTTTTCCTAAGCTACAGGACCAAGATTTGAATCCTGCCTCTGCCACCCACTGGCTGGTTGACCTGGAGTGAGTTATATAACCTCTCTGTGCTTTAGTTTCCCCACATACAAAAAAGAATATGATAAAGGTAGTATTTGTCTGAAGGGGTTGCGATCCCCTAAATCAATGGAGCTGGGCCTGACAGGCATAAGCTCTTAATAGTGCTCATCTAGGGCTTCCCTCGGAGAAGGCGATGGCACCCCACTCCAGTATTCTTGCCTGGAAAATCCCATGGACGGAGGAGCCTGGTAGGCTGCAGTCCATGGGGTCGCTAAGAGTCAGACACGACTGAGCAACTTCACTTTCACGTTTCACTCTCATGCATTGGAGAAGGAAATGGCAACCCACTCCGGTGTTCTTGCCTGGAGAATCCCAGGGACGGGGGAGCCTGGTGGGCTGCCGTCTCTGGGGTTGCACAGAGTCGGACACGACTGAAGTGACTTGGCAGCCCCAGGGCTTCCCTGGTGGCTCAGTGGTAAAGAATCTGCCTACCAACTCAGGAGACTAGGGTTCAGTCCTTGGTCTGGGAAGGTCTCACCTGCCTTGGGGCAACTTAGCCTGTGCTCTAGAACCTGGAGTTGCATCTACTGAGCCCATGGGCAGCAACTGAAACCCACACTCTCTAGAGCTAGTGCTCCGAGACAAGAGAGGCCACTGTAACACGAAGCCCACACACTGCAGCTAGAGAGAAGGCCAAGCAGCAGTGAAGATTCAGCACAGCTGAAAATAAAAATAAATAAATAAAAATTTTAAAAAATCCACATCAACAACAAAATAATTCTCATCTATTTTTATGAGGAATTCAGTCTCTTCCTTCTGTCCCCACTCTTATTAGAGACTAAACACAGGGTGCCCAGTTAGATTTGAATTTTGGATTACAATGAATCCCTTTTTTTTTTTTTAGCTTGAGTGTGTCCTTTATATTTCTCTCCCCCAGCCCATCTTTCTCCTTCCCTCACTCTCTCTTGGCTTGTCCTGGGAGTGCCACTTGCTTCTCATTCTGTTACAACCAGCATCTTAGGTCTGATCAAAACTGCCCCTAACTCATTGTGGTAGACAGAAGGCCCTTCTGTTGAACAGAATCCATCCTCCTTAGGGTGACTGTGCTTTCAAACGGCACCCCTGCCCATCCACCTAAACACTTATATACACATTAATGTCTTGTAATAAAAATATTTTATCAATTTTTTCCCAAACATTTTGGAATTTACATCTTGGACTTCTCTCTAATGCACATAGGTCCACTTCATTCATTTTGCACACTGGATTCCACCTTAGAATTCACTCAAATGTTGTGATTAGTTTCACTATGGGTGAAGATTTCAACTGTTTATCATTTTATTTAGCTACAAACAATGCCATAATCAACAGGGATTTTTGTGGATGAAAGAAACAAGAACATTTGCTCTGCCATTTACTAAAACATATGATAAAGCTAGAACAGTCAGGGCAGTGGGGTCCATGAAGAAGACCATGTAATAAAAAGGGAAGTCTAGAAACTGACCAAGTGTATACACAGATTTTCTATATCAGATACACGGATGAAGAATGGCTGATTCCACCAATGATTCCAGAACATCTGGGCTACTTGTCTAAGCTGGCTCTCCATCTTAAATGCATACATTCCAAAAGAATTCCATACATACAATTTTCAAACACAAAAAGAACCAGAAAAAAATATAACTTCGGACAAATGCAGCTTTCAAGTGGGGAAGGCCTTTGTCAAATCTGACACCAAAAGTGAAGCTATGAAGGAGTTCACCCATAGATTCATTTAACCACCCAGAAAAGTCTACATTGAATACACTCAAAAGCGTGATGAACAGAATTAAAAGGCAAACCACAAACTAGAAAAATAAATTTGCACCATCTGTGAAGGCCAGCCAGAGCTAAATACTTTGTAAAGGTTACTTAGAAAAAAGTGGACATCTGACACAATGAGACCTTAATGAGTTTAGCTCAGGGGGAAAAAAAATTACAAATGTCCAAGAAATAGGAAAATATGTGCAAACATGATAGTTTCCAAATAATGCAAATTGAAAGAATTTAATGCCATCTTTGCATATTAGAAAGGCAAAGATTTAAAAGAACCATGATCCTCAATGTAGGCCAATCACAGACCAAAAGCCTCTCGTAGGTGGCTGGTGGGGGTGGGAGTTGTAAGATCTTTCTGGAGGGAGGGCAGCCAGGAGATCTGGACTATAAGCTCAAGTGTCCATGCCCTTGGGTCGTTTGCCTTTTTCTGTTGTTGAGCAATTCTTTCTGAATTTTCTACGTGGTTTTTGAACTCTGCTCCCCTCTCAAACTTTCCCCGGCCCCACTAGCCTAAATATAGGAAGGAGATCACTTCAACCAGCAACCTGCACTGCCCACTGCTCAGATGCAGGGACTAGGGGGTCCCCTGAGGCTCCCCAGTCACCTTGAAGAGACTAGCAGTGTTTGCCATGAGTTCAGGACAGTGCTTCCCATGCCAAGTCCATGGGAAGTGACAATTCTTGGAGTGACAGTTGAGGCTGGTGCTTTGCTACCACACCTGGGGTGACAGATGCTTGCTGTGTCCAGGGCTGCTCTTCCAAGTCTGAAACCCCCAAGCCTCCACATTGTGCCTCCAGCCTCCTGCCTCCAGGCTGGAATCTTGTGCACATTCATGCCTGCCAGGGACAGACAGAAAACCTCCACGAAACCAGACATGTCAGCATCAGAAAAGGCTCTGATGGAGACAGGATGAACTTCAGAATGGGCTTAGCCCAGACCTCAAACTAATTCTAGTGATAAATCAGTGGAAAGAGAAAGAAGACAATAGCAAAAGCAGGGAAACTTAGTAAAAAGGAAAAGGAGACAAATGAAATGAGTGTGTGTATATATGCTGCTGCTGCTGCTGCTAAGTTGCTTCAGTCGTGTCTGACTCTGTGCGACCCCACAGACAGCAGCCCACCAGGCTCCTCCGTCCCTGGGATTCTCCAGGCAAGAACACTGGAGTGGGTTGCCATTCCCTTCTCCAATGCATGCAGGCATGCTAAGTCACTTCAGTCGTGTCCGACTCTGTACGACCCTATGGACAGCAGTCCACCAGGCTCCTCTGTCCACAGGATTCTCTAGGCAAGAATACTGGAGTGGGTTGCCATTTCCTTCTCTAGTGTGTATATATATAAAGTTCAAATAATTCAGAACTTAAAATAAGTTAATTTCAAAGAACAGTGTGTGTGTGTGTGTGTGTGTGTGTGTGGCAGAGAGGAAGGGAGGGAGAGAAGATTGACCTTGCTGAAAGTCAAGGAAGGAGGTAGATGGTTAACTTATTTTTCTGGTCTCCATCTGTTAAAACATGGAAGCTTCTCCATGGCTTTTCAGAAAGGACCGGGGAAGGGAGCAGGGGTGGCAGGAGTGCCAGGCAGGGCAGGAGGAAAGGCAGGCTCTTTCCTCTGTTCCCCTCCCTCAAGGTCTACAGAGACTCAGCACACCTGCCCAGGCCTGCTGATGTCCCAAGGGGGCAGTGACAAGTAGTCCTGCTGTTTCAGGGCTTTGAAGAGCTGAATGGCCGGTACCTGGGGAAAGGCCTGAGCTGGAGGCTTCTTAGCCTGGACCACCTGGTTGAGGTCCCTGATCTCAGGACAGGGTCCTGGGGAAGTGGGCTTACTCTGGGGGGAGAGAGGGCCAGGAAGGAAGCAGTAGTCACCCACCTGCTGCAGGACAAGGAGACCCTCAGGGGTGGGGGAGGTGGGGGGTGCATCTGCCCGGTGCGGGCCTGGGCTCAGGACAGGGCTGCTGACTCTAGGAGGGGCAGGGCTGGCTAGAGGGGACTGGGGAAACTGGCCTGTGGCTGGAGGGAGCTCCACGTAGCCCTCAAACTCTGGTTTCAGGGGCGCTGAGGCTACAGGGGGCCCATCAGCTAGTCCAGGATGGAAAGTGGGGTTCTGGTCTGAGGGGAGGTTCGGAGGGGCAGCCTGGGAGGGAGATGGGGCCCCGGTGGGTGGGGTGAATATCAGATCTGGAGTGGTGACATAACCAGAGGCTACGGTGCCATCCTCAGGCCAGCCAGTGGGCAGAACTGTGGGGGCCCTATCCTTCTGGTCTTGACCACCCTCCATCATCCCAGGCTCTGGAGGGGCAAGGCCCACCCCTGACTCCAGGGAAGGGCTCCTCTGGGCCCCTGGGCTGGACTTTGTGTCCCCATCTCCGGCCTTGCCCTGCCCCTTCACCTGGGCCAGTGGGACCAGCTGCACCTGCCCCCCTGCGGGCAGACACAGGTACTCCAGGGACCCCGAGGACTGTGGCTTCCCGCTCATGCCCGTCTGTGGGGGCACCTGCTGGCCCACGAGGTCAGACAGGGAGCGGCTGTGGGGCGGCCCCAGATAGGGACCGTTGAAGTCAAAGCCGGAAGCCTGGCTCTCAGGCCTGCTTGAGGGGGCAGCCAGCCCTATCGGGGGGCTGGGGGGCTGCTCCGTGGGAAGGTCGGAGGCGGTCAGAGTCATGTCAGGCTCTGATGATGAGTCATAGGCATCTTTAGGGTCCTCTGTGGTGAGAGGTGACACCTCGCTGTGCCTGCAGTCTACAGGGAACACCCTGTGGGGAGAACAGGGGCAGAGATGCTGGGACCTCCTTGGACAGAAATCTCAGCTCATGGCAGAGGAGGTAGTGGGACGAGAGGCCTGGCCACACCCACAGAAAACTCAGAGCAGGGCAGTGTCGGGGAGCAGGCCCAGAGCAGGAAACCAGATGCTCCTCAGCCTCCCCATGGGTCTGGCCCTCTAGCTTCCATGCTCTCATTCAAGGTCAAGGACTCCTCCCACCCTCCGCTCCTTGCTATCACCCAGCTTCAGGCCCCAGGTCAGTGTCCAGCCTGGGTTCAGTCATCTCTCACATGAGGGTTAGTGGCAAGCTGGTGGCTCTGATGCTGAGGCCATGAAGGTTCACAGACCCTCTGCCACCCAGTGGAGCCAAGGCAGTGTGGGGTCTCCCTGGGCAGCAGGGTGAAGGAAGGTCATCTGCTCCAGTCTCCTGCCTCCAGTCAAGTCTGAGGTCTGACCCTCACTAACCTGGGATGCCTCCTGCTTTAGCGCCACCAGCCTCCATGGATGTCTTCAACCTGAGGCCCAGACCCAGGCCACCTCCTCCAAACCTCTGGCGTGCAAGGGGGGGCCACCCTCCCACCGCCCAGGGATCCCCTGCCCGACACTCACCCCTCCAGGAGCTGAGGGCAGCTGCTGCCCCACGGCCCCTTGTGTGGGAGGCTTCCACCACCCAGGGTGGCCATGCTGTCTGGCAGCCGGAGTCCAGCACCCCCGTTCTGGGAAGAGAAAGGGCATTTGTATCTTTGGAGTCAAGGTGCTCCGGAAGGTGCAGATGGAAGGAAGGCCTTGAGGATGGTAGAGATTCAGGAGCCTCCAGAAGAGGCAGATTCTCAGTACCAGCAGGACGGCCTCCTGACACTAGGGAGCCGAGGCCAGAGGGGGCTGGGACCTCGCCGGGGTCCTGGGTCTTCTGAGGACACTATCTGGACTGTCCCTGCTCTGTGCTCACCGCAGCCCCCTCTGCACTGCTGTGAGACCCTCCCAAGGCAGCTCTGGCCCCGGGTACTTGACCAAAGGGCTCCTGTTCCCCAGGGTCCTCTCAGCCTCCTGCGATGTGCCCCAGACTCACCGCCCTCCCCACTCAATTCCCTTCTCAAAGGAGCCTCATCTCCACCCATCACATGCCTTCTGCCTGCCGTGGCCTCTCCCACCTGTCACCACCCTGCACCCCTTAGCGCTCAGCTCTGCCGTTCTGTCCTTGGAAAACCACTCTGCCTCCCACCATCCACCTGCCTTTGATGTGACTATGCCTCTCCTGGAGCCTCCCAGGGACCAGCCCCCCATGCCAACCCTCCCTCCTATCCTAGGTGAGTCCCCACCGGCAGGGCACCCTGAGCATCAGGGGAGACCAGGGGGTCTCAGCGCTGGGCTTGCGGGGCTGGCCTGGCTCTTAGAGCTTCCCAGCCCCTTCTCTAGCCACCTGCACCCCCAGCCCCACTCAAAGCCCACAGGAAGGGGAGCAGGACACGGGCATGGGGACATGGGCGCAGGAGCACGCGAGCCCCACACCTCTGCTGCCCTCACAGCCAGCTCCTACCTGGAACAGGTGGCTCTTGCTGGGGTTGGGGATTTTCTCCTCCCATTTCCGGTTCAGCCTGGAAAGAGAGCAAAGAGGTGACTGCTGCCCAAGACCTCAGGGCAGCTGCCTGTGCTCACGTACGGAGGTGGAACTGAAGCCCAGGGAGAGCTCAGATTTGTTCAAGACCCCATTGGGAGCGGGTGACAGAGCAGTGACAGAGAGTGACCCTGGCATCCTCTGGGGCCCTGGATAACACTCTCCCTCCTCTTGGAGTTCCCTTACCTGTACCCGTAGACGCCACAGAAGTGCAGGACTGGAAGCAGGATTAAGGTGCTGATGACAAGGATGAGGGCTAGGACCCACATGGGCAGCACTTCAGGAAGCCAGGAAGGAAAAAGGATCATTAGCATCCAGGGAGGGAAAGGGCTGGGGACTCAGAAGACGGGGTACAGCTGCTTTCTTGGGGTGGAGAGGAGGAGAGGAGGCCAGAAACTGACTAAGAAGAAGGGGGCCTTTGTCTGAGCCACCCACAATGTTGGCTTGGTGGGAGGACACAGAGGGTTAGATCCTGGCCAGTAGCAGGAGTTGCTATGGGAGGGCAGCAACTGTAGCCAAAGGCAATCACAGGGGACTTCCCGAAGGAGGTGGCATATAAGGTGGTCATCAAGAACACGGACAACAGGAGGCAGAGATGGAGCAAGGGGTGATGGTGGAGGAACCAGAAGATGCAAAGGCCCATCAAAGACTCTCTCAACTGTCCACTTGGGCTTAAGCCCCTTAATGGCTGTGCCCCTCCAGAACTCCCCTGATCGATCTCTTTCCCTTAGGTCCTGTGGCCCAGTTCTCCTTTCTGCTTGGTTGAGGTCCTCTCTCTGGGGCTCTTTCCCTGACAGTTGGCTGGGACTGGGGACCTTGTTGCAAACACTTTGTCCTCTTTCTGCAGCCACCTCCTGGACCTTGTCCTATACTTGTCTCCTGGTGGCCACCATGGTGATAGTGGTATATAAATGAAATTAACAAAAGTAGGAGATTGAGAAATCAGACCAAAGCTTTCCAATCTCAGGCCCCAGTCTGCAGTTCCTCAGGCTGAGTGGTCCCTGGGTAGTAGCTTCCACAAAGGCTAATGAAAGCATGCCTGTGTGTGTGTGTGTGTGCTCTCAGTCATGTCTGACTCTGTGTGAACCCATTGACTATAGCCTGTCAGGCTCCTGTGTCCATGGAATTTCCTAGGCAAGAATACTGGAGCAAATTGTTATTTCCTATTCCAAGAGATCTTCCTGACCTAGGGATCAAACCCGTATCTCTTGTGTCTCCTGCATTGGCAGGCGAGGCAAATTCTTTACCCTTGCTCCACCTGGGAAGCCAATAGAAGCTTGGGCCATATTAATAGAAGGCTAAGGTTCAGTCGCAGGGAAACCTGTGGATGAGACATGCTCTCTCCTCTGTCCTCTGGAGACCTTGCCTGCAGTCTGCATTGCACACCAGGAGGTGTAATTTTCTAATCCCTAATGATGCCTGGGAGGGAAGGATGCTATTCTGGGGTGGGGTTACGTCTCTGTGTTCATATCCTCCCTGTCCTCTGCCCAGCAGGGCTGTGCCAGGAGGGGTGAGGCGGGGCGTGGCAGACCTACCCCAATCGGTGTCCCAGGACCTTGCCTCACTCCACTCGCTCCAGATCCCATTGTAGTTCCCCGGGTCGGGTTTTACTCTCACTCTGGCCTGGTACCGGCTGGCGGGCTCCAGAGGTGGCAGCGACATGGTGTGGGCATTCTGGAAGTCCTCTGTCTTGGTGTCCTGCAGGGGCAGGTGTGTGAGCAGGAGTCTTGAGGTCTGGGGCGCGTGGGCACAGCTACGAAACCCTCCCGCCTCAGCACCCCAGCCTTCCTGCTACCCATCAGCTCCCAGCTTGCAGTCACATCCCCAGATCTGAGCAGCATCAGCTCACCACGGAGGACTGCGCTCCAGAGGGACAGGACCAGGGAGCACCTCTTGTACTGAACTCCTGGCACACACGACAACATCGGGGTACAGAAACCCTGAGGAGTCATCATGCCCCCCTCACCCTCCCAGCTCACCTTGGGGCAGCCTGGACCCCAGATATGGTCTCCCTTGGAGTGTGGTGCAGGGTGACTGAAACCTGGACCATCAAACAGATGTTCAGGAGCCCAAGGACCACTCCCAGCTCCACCACTAACCCACTTCCTCCTGGCTTCAGTTTCCCCATTTCCAGCTGAAAATTCTGAGGCTGGCTCTGAGGTTTCCGATGTGCCCTCTGTGGAGCCCCAGGTTCTGTCCACAGGCCCCAGCGGCTGCCTGAGGGCCAAGGCGAGATTCTGAGCCGCGGGCTGAGGCCCTGCAGGCCTCCCCAGGAGCTGCTCTGCTCTTAGCAACTGCACACTTGCATTCTGGATGAGATTCTTGTGAAGCAGTGTCACCTTCTTAGGACTTTTGAAAACCCGTCCTCCAGCTGCCTCTCAGCTCTCCCCATCCTGATGTCTATGCCCCCTTTGCAGCTCAGGGTCATGTGTACATTGTGGCCGAGTTCACACCATCTCTGTGAGTCTCAGTTCCTTCACCAAAGGAAGAGACAATGAGACTGCTCACTGGAGTGACCGCCAAGTCCCAGCGGCTCTCTGAGGCTGGTCACGTGCTGGGAGCCAGGCATCCGGCAGGTGACATTTTCCCAAGTGTTGTCTCACCGCCCTTTCCTCCCCTCCAGGCCCCTCCCTGGGCGCAGGCTCTCACCTCCCATGAGGCTCCTTCTTTCTTGTACTGGACCTGGAAGATGCAAGCTATGTGTGAGTAGCTCATTTTTTCTTCTTTCCAGTGCAGGATGTAGCCATCTCTGCCCTTGGTCACGTTGAGGGTTGGGGGAGCCATCTGGACTGGAGGGAGGAAAACTTTTAAGGCCTATTGTTTCTAATATTCCTCCAGTGGAACATTTCTTGTGTTCCGTGCGCATCACAGGTGCTCTCTCCATTAACCCAGGACCCCAGATCCCACCCATCTTAGGGTCTTTGCACCCCGGTTTCACCATGTCATCTATTTTGACCTGAAATACCCTTCTCTTGGGAGATGTTAATATACACTTGTTTTGTGGTGAGGTGACCAAAAGTATGGGTTACCCCTAGTATTTAAATAGAAATAAATGCACTATTAATTTATTCTAATCTAGAGTATTGACGCTGTTCTAAGCATTATTCTACATGCCAAATTTATATGAATAATTTCACTCAATTATAACAACTGGATGTAATAAGTACTCTGAATCTGTCCACTTTTCAGACAATTGAGCCCCACAGCGATTAGGCAACTTTTCAAGGACAGGCAGCTATCAAGTGGTAGAGACAAAGATTGCAGTCTGAAAGATCCCAAACAATAAGTAGCAGATTTAAACCCAGGTAACTAAGACAAATCAGCTGCTGTCCCTGACACACACTAGAGACTGGGAAGAAGAACTTGATCATCGAGAAGCAATGCCAGAGTTTCCTCTGCATGAGGTCCTCGCTATGTAACAGGAACTGGGGAGCTTAGCCTGCAAGGAACCACAGTCCATTTGCATACCCCCTGGAATGGCACCCCACTCCAGTACTCTTGCCTGGAAAATCCCATGGACGGAGGAGCTTGGAAGGCTGCAGTCCATGGGGTCGCTGAGGGTTGGACACGACTGAGCGACTTCACTTTCACTTTTCACTTTCATGCATTGCAGAAGGAAATGGCAACCCACTCTAGTGTTCTTGCCTAGAGAATCCTAGGGACGAGGGAGCCTGGCAGGCTCCGGTCTATGGGGTCGCACAAGCTGGACACGACTGAAGTGACTTAGCAGCATCAGTACCCGACATAAGAAGTAAATCACAGATGAATTATTATTAACTCTGAAAATATCAATCTGGGGAGGACTTTGGAAACTTAAAAAAGAAAATTCCAATCTGGGAAAGAAAGGGAAAAATCGGTGGGAAGACCAGGAGGTCGTGGGCAGAAGTAGGAACTTTTGAGCAACTGAGAAGTTGGAGGGGAAAATAAAGTGAAAGTGTTAGTTGCTCAGTCATGTCTGACTCTCCCCATGGACTATAGCCCACCAGGCTTCTCTATCCAAGGAATTCTCCTGGCAAGAATACTGGCGTTAGTAGCCATTCCATTCTCCAGGGGATCTTCCCAACACAGGGATTGAACTGGGGTTTCCTGCTTTGCAGGCAGATTCTTTACCATCTGAGCCACCAGGGAAGATAGAGCTAAAAGACTGAGATCAAAGGGGTTTTAATACTGATATTCTTGAGGAACATCAATTGCATCTTCCTTCATGTTATTTGTCATTGTTGCATTATTGCTTCTTGAGAACTTCCAGGATAGACTGGAATCATTTTTGTTCCATTTGGCTCCCTGGGGTATTTCATTGAAATTGACACACATGAAGTCTGGACCATGAGGAACGAAACAGTGCTGTTGGGAGATGCTCCACACAGAAGGCTGGGGGCAAACTCACTGTTGTCTGAGCTCTTTATAAGTTTCTCTTCCATCTTTGGTCGAACAGAGACGATGTACTGGCTGTAGTTCCTGGGGTCAAGCACAGGAATCTGGCATCGGTGCCGGATGTAGGGGCTGCCAGTCTCCTTCTGCACAGGAGAGCATTCCTCCTCCCTGAGGATCATGGCAGAGGTCAGGGCAGGGGGAGGCAGGGCTATGTGAGGGGTGAGACCTCAGGGGGAGCTGTGGCTTCTGCTGGGCTCCAGGGGCAGGAGGAGGCCTGGAGAGGGTGAGGCTTAGAGGAGGGGAGGGGACAGAGGCAGGGAACACTCACCGTGCATTGGGGCCGGTCTTGTAGAAGAGGGTGAAGGAGACAGAGCGGGTTACCTCGGACCTCACTTCCCAGGTGCAGGTAAGCAGGGCGGCCCCGTCAAAGAAGCACTGGAGGTTCTGAGGCTGGGCCTCATCCCCTGGGAGGGAGAACAAACCCTCCTTCAGTCCTCATTCATTCATTCCTAGCCTTCAGTGGGCTCACCATGAGACTCGTCACAGAGAGATTGTGGGGCCAAAAACATCAGGGGTTAAACTCAGCCTGACCTGTCAGCCGTGTGACCTCAGGTCAGAGGGTGAATTCTGTGAAACTTCACACCCCCTGTGCAAAATGGGGAGGACATTTCAGCCTTGGGGTTTGGGGATTTGTTAAATAACACCGTCATGTTGGTGTGTCCACATGTCATGCAGCCCTCATGAAAACACAGCTGCCCATATGCCATTGTGATTAAATTGTAATTGTTCCTCCACAGAACGTGGACAGCAAACTGGGGCCTGGGGGTGAGTCAGATGCAGCCGCTGCCTCTGCAGAGTCACAGTAGGGACGGGGTGGGCCCAAGGAAGCCACTCTGAACACAGAGCACCCGAGGATCCTGTCATGTGGACAGTGGACTCCTGTCCTGGAGCTGTAGTGAGCTCCCCTCTCCACAAGGGAGCATTGTCCCAACTCTGTCACCTGGCTGGGAGTTCCAGGAAACCTCCTGGCTCCACTGGCTGGGTCGTCCTGAGAGCCCCGAGCCTGGGGCCAGCCTGGTGCACACTCGGGCCACGTAGGTGCTGCTGGGCAGAAGGTACTTTAGCTCCAAGATGGCCTCGGGGGACGTGGAGTGGATGGTGTGGGCATCCTGGAGGGGAGAGGGGCTGTTGGAGCAGGGCCGGCTGGGCCGGGTACCTGTGGGTTTGGGGCACAGTTGGTGGGCTCCCTACCTCCCAGGAGTCCTGAAGCCGCTTGTAGGCCACCTCAAACTCCAGGCTGGACAGCCAGTGGCTCTGGAAACCCTCATGGGCTATCCTCCAGGACAGCAGGAGACTCTCCCTGGTAGCTGTGATGCTGAGGTCCTTGGGTGTGGGGGGCTGCACTGGAGGGACAGGAGGGAAAGGGTCCCTAAGGGGCTGGATGACTGTGCAGGAGGTGATGGTCCTCTGTGGCCCATGTGTGGATAGGCCTGGGTCCCAGGCCAGGTCCTGCTCCCACTGGCTGAGCGACCTTGAACAGACCCCTCTTCTCCATGGACCTCAGACTGCCTTCTGCTGAATTGTGGGGATTCAGCGTGAACATGAATGAAGCTATGCAGATTCCTAGGCCTCAGAACATAAACTCCATAAAAGGTGCTCAAATTAAACTCCAAAGGCAGCTAGCTTCCTTCTGTCCCCACGGTCCACGAGATGGCCTGTGTGGCCACCAGCAGAGGGCACTGGGACTCCTATAACCCCCTCTTGAGTCCACACTTTACTAGTTCCTCTGCCCAGGGTCACTCTGCACCTCTCAGTGCCCAGCAGATGTGTATCTTTCTCTGGAAACTTCTTGGGTCCTCTCCCCAAGGCAGAATCCCTTGTTCCTTTTCCTGGCCCACCACGCCCTTTGTATGGTCCTCACAACCCTGGAGGATTAGATGTTTCCATATCTGCCTCCCCAAGTAGGCCAGGGGCTTGTGGACACTCCAGGGTTCTCTGTCCTCACAGGGGACTACGCTTGGCCAGGGACCCCAGGCCTTACCATGCTGACTCAGATTAACGGTGAGCTCAGTGACTAGAGGCTGGTCCGGTCGGAATGAGAAGTAGTCATAGTCGGCAAGGACAAAGTTTCGGTAAGGAATAACACATTTTCTGGGTACACAGCCAGGACAAGGGCTGTTTAACCAGGGCTTGTCGTCACTAAGACTGCAGGACACTCGCTGTGGATGGTCCCTGCCAGGAGAGGATAAGGTTAGCCAAGAGAGAAGAATCACTCACTCACAAATATTAACAGGTGGTTCCTACGTGTAAGGCTTTGTTTAGTACCAGGGAGCCTGGCAGGAAACAAAATACATGCAAATCCCAGTCTACAGTGCAGACATCCTAATAGAGGCAGACATACAGAAAACAATGAAGGAATGATGTCACATGTCAAATGGAGAAAAGTGTACATAGACAAGTCAGGAAGGAAAGAGGTGTGAGCAGGCCAGAAGGGCTGGCCTGGGGATACAATTTGAAATAAAAGAGGCAGGGAAGACCTCTTGGAGAAGGTGACATCTGAGCAGAAACCTGAAGATCAGGCAGGGAACCATGCCAAATCTGGGGAAAGAGGATTTCAAGGAAAAGGAACAGCAAGTGGAAAGGTCCTGGGGTAGGCATAGGTTTGGGACGTTGTGTGACTAGCAATTAACAGTGTATGCAGAGTAGAGATGTGAGGGTGGGAGGTCCAGGAGCCTAGCAGAGTAAGGTTACAGAAGGTCAGCGCTTAAAAGGAATGTAAGGAATTTTGAATTCACTGGAAGTGAGGAAAATTGAGAGTTATGAGCAAAGGAGTGATGTTTTGACACATATTTTGAAAGGATTCCTGTGGCTGCTGAGCTGTGTATAGATTGAGTTGGGTTGTGGGGGGTGGGGGGGCGGCAATATGGAAGCAGAGGGACAAGTTAGGAGGCTTCTGGACTATCTCAGTGATAAGAAGTGGTTTGAATCAGGTGTTAGCCAGATTCACTTTCTATTTGAAGATGAAGTAGATCACATTTGCTGATGGATTGGATGTTGCGGTGAAGAAGGAAAGGAGGGAAAGGAGACTGGAAAGCAAAAAATAAAAGACTGCCCCCATTTGTCTGGCTTAAGCCCCTGGAAGCTCCCCTTTGGTGAGCTGAGACGGGAATCTAGCAAAGGGGCTGTCTTTGGGAGGCAGAGCAGGAACTTGTTTAGGACACTTGAAGTTAAAGACTATAAGGGCCAATGTGGAGAGGCAAGTGCACCTATGGTTCTGGAACTTGGGGAAAGGTCCAGGCTGGAGAGAGCATGTCTGGGTCAGAGCCATGGTCTGGGGCTGGATCTCTGCCGCTGGATCCAGATGCAAGAAAATGGAGGTCCAAGAGCCCTGGGACATCGTCCCCTTCAGAGTAGGGAACAGACTAGGAGACAGAAAAGGGCAGGCCAGGGGGACGTGGGGAAGGGCCCGGGTGCTGGCCAGGGTCAGGGAGGGAGGTGCCATGGTGCCTCGTGCTTAGGCCCAGCCGGTCCTTGTCAGGCACTGCCTGTGGGTGTGTGGGGAGAAGGCCAGGACTAACCACTGCTTTTCACCAAGTGGGCATCACTGACTCCAGCAGGAGCAGTTTAAATGGCCTGCTGGGGGCAGCAGAGTCCTGGGAGAGTGGGCTCTGGAGGAAGTACCTGAGAGGCACTGGAAACAGGGCTCCAGACCACTCTTTAGAGGAGGTTCCCTCAGAGGGAAGCAGAGAATGGACAGCCGGGCTAGGAGACTGGACTCGCGAGGCCCTGAGCTGCAGTCTGGTTGGCATCTGTAAGTGGATCCCAGGACAGTGTCCCTCCACAGCATGGGGACAGTGGAGATTGGGATGGCAGTGATGTCCTTGAGCAGCAAGACCAAGCGGGACCCCGGCTCTGGCCTCAGACAGGCCTGGGACAGGCAATCTCTGCAGGGAATATCCAGGGAGGTGGAAGGCCATGGTGGGGGGAGGTGCTTGGAAGCTTCTCTTCTGGGGGTGTCTGCTGTCCCAGTGGAGGAGGAGGCAGGCCCCAGCTGAGGATGGGGATGGGGGCAGTGGACGAGGATGGAGGCTCTGGGGAGAGCAGGGGAGAGAGTGTAGGGGCAATGATGCTGTGGAGCGAAAGCCCTTCTTCCTAGGGGAGGTCGTCAGGGGTCTCCCCAGACCCTGTGATGCCTGCTGTTTAATTACTTCCATTATGGTGAGTTAGACTATCACCGGATCCCAGAATGGTGGGAGTACTTCCCAAATGGGCTATGCCCTGGAGACTAGGTGAGGCGAGAGGAGAAGCCCCCACTCCGGAGGCAGCAGGGCCTGGGGGAGACATGGTGCTTAGCCTTGCAGGCTGGACACAGGACACTGGTCCTGCTAAGGCCTTGAACCCACTGTGTGGCCAGGGGGAGAGACCTCACCTCTGCAGCCTCAGTTTCTCCATCTGTGAACTGGGCATCATGTCCCTGTTCTGCCAACCTCATACGGAGGATGAACCAAAATTGACTTCTGCCGATTGATTTTGTTCAATTGTGACAAAATAAGAGATTATCACCATCATCAACAATATTAACATCAGAGGTTCTTCCCCCAAACCGGACATCAGAAACAAGCCCCTGGGCCCGGCAGGCTGCCTGATGGGTCGGGAGTTCCTGGGCAGGAGCTTCCTAACCCTACCTTCTGTCCAGCCCCAAACCCCTGGCACTGCCCACACAGCAGCGCCCCTTGCTGCCCTCCACCCTGGGACCTGCCTCACTCACTCCTTGGGCCTGCGGTAGAGGGTCACGTTGACCAGTTGCTGGGCATCCTGGGTGTCCGCCCACCTGCAGATGATGCGGCTGGTATAGTCATTGTGGCAGCGCAGGGTCTCCAGTGGGATAGTCCCTGCCAGGGAGGAAAGCAGAAAGAGGGTCACACCTTCCCCCTTGTCACCACCTCCTGAGTGCACAGCACTGCAGAGAAGTCTCCCAGAGTCCTGTAGAGGCTCCTAGAGCCCAGGCAAAGGTCCCCCGGGGCCTTGGCAGGGGCAGAGGCGTCTGTCTCTGCAAATGTGCAGGTGTAAGGGAGCCAGCTGTGGACCCTCCTGTCGGGAAAAACACAATATTCTAGTTGATTCAGAGCATGTGTCCTGAGCCCCTGCCTTGCCCTGCTCCTGGAGGAACAGAGTCCCTCCCACTATAGGTGGGCACATGCATCAGACACAGGCCCTGCCCCTGGGCCCCCCGGGTGGGCGCAGCCTGGGAGCAGAGGCACAAACCCACCACTAAGGGCCCTACTCTGGGACCTCCCTGCCCTGCTCTTGGATCAGGCCCCAATAGGCCTGATGCTTGGAAAGTGGAGTGTGGTTCCAAGGGTTATCAGGGGAGCTGAGTTCTCTGGGAGCCCTTGGAGAGGGTGGTCAGGGGCCTGAGGAGCCCAGGGTAAGGGGACGTCTCAGCAGGGCCTTGAGGCAAGAGGAGAGACACCCCCCCACACACACCCTGGCTGAGGGTCCCCAGGAGCAAAGGTACAGAGGTGGGAACTGGTCAAGACCTCCAGGTGCTGAGTGTCTGGGGGGGAACACAAGGTCAGACAAAGGACTGGAATGGCCAGCCAGGAGGTTAGAGGTCTGGAATGACACACTGGGAAATGTGGACAGAGAAGCCACACACCCAGAGAGGGTCTTTACAGGAGGCCAGAGAAGAAGGAGCGGGAGTGTAGGGAGAGGGAAGGGAGGCCTGCAGGGAAAATCAGGAGAGAGAAGAGGTGGTGGGGAGGACGGAAGGCTGGGGGTCTGGTTCTGTGGCCCGGCAGTGAGAAGGGTTGGGGGTGATCCGGCTCACCTTCAGCCCCTGTTGTGCTGAGTCCCCAGCAGAGTGCCAGCAGAGCCAGGGGGAGCAGCCCCCGGGTCAGCGTCATCTCGTGATTCAGCTCTGGAGAACAGGTGGCCCGCTCGGGTGGGTCCAGGTCTGGGCAAGGTGTGGGCTCCTCACTGTCCTGGAGTCTTGTGTTCCTCCCCTGCTGGAGGCTGGGCTAAACCCATGTCATTAGCTCTTGGGAATCTTCCTCTCTCCGGGATCCTGCCTCCTCCAGGCCTGCGGAAGGAATCATCAGCCCATGAGACTTGGCCCACATGGTAGGGCGGACCCAGGAGCGGCCTTGCTGCCTGGCTGCAGCCCCACTGCTGCCTCAGCCTGGCCCTTGGGACAGTCCCTGCTCTTCAACTCAGTGCCCGGGATGTGACCGTGAAGGAGACACACTTAGCGGCCTCTGCAGATGTGGGTTCCCACTGGGCCACACTGCCCTGGGAATGAGAAAATTCAAGAGGGAAGCCTGGTATTTGATTCCCCCCCACGAGGTACTGACCTGGGGGAGTCACTGGGTTTTGGGGTGTGATCGTCCTGTGGGAGTGAGCATGTGCACACACCCTCACCACATACACACACGCTCACGCGTGCACGCACACACACACACACACAAGCCTGGTGCTCTCCCCACCTTGTTCTATTTACCTCATTCCTCCCACACTAGCCCCTGAAATGCCGGTTCCCTTTTTTTTCTGCAGAAGGTTGGGGATTTCCTCATTTCATTTCATCCAGCCCCCGGGAAGTACCAGGAAAGTAGAACAGAGAGGACCATGACTCCTTTTCTGTCTGTAAAATTGCCAAAAACTTCACTCAAGCTGCACAGACACATATACCAGAAGCTCTGTTGCTGGGAAAAGCGCGGCTCTAGGCTCAGCCAAACTGACTTTCAACACAGGCCCTGTCCCTCCTGTGCTGGCGACCTGGGCTGACTTTTCAGTGCCCTCTGAACTTCGCTCTCTAAACCTGTAAAATGGGCCCAACCCAACGTATCTCACATGAGATCATGAGAGAGAACCAAACTTGATGATCTTTGTGGGGTGGTTAGTCCAAGAAATGCCTGGGAAGGAAGAGTGGGTTTGTCTGGGGCTGGGGGAGAGTATTTTAGCTCCTGCAGAGGAGCAGTGCCTTGGCAAGCAAAGGAGAGTCTGCCTGAGCTGGTGCAGCTTGCTCTGCCTACCTGGAACTCAGCTAAAAACTCAGAGTTTCTTTTTGGGTCTTACCACAAATGCAAATTCCTCACATGTAAAGAGGTTAATTCTTCTTAAAGTCAGTTATAAGTTTAACACAACTCAAATCAAAAGTTAACAAGATTTTCTTTCTTTTTGGCAGAAATTCACAAGGGAAAAAATATGTGTGAGGACAGTTAATAAGACTTTAAAACTGAGAAGTCTCATAGGAAAATGGATCTTCCTCGATGGCTCAGCAGTTAAAGAATCTGTCTGCAATTCAGGAGACATGGGAGACACCGGTTTGATCCCTGGGTTGGGAAGAATCCCTGGAGGAGGAAATGAAAACCCACTCCAGTATTCTTGCCTGAAAAATTCCATGGACAGAGGCACCTGGAGGGAAGTCCAGAGGATTGTAAAGAGTCAGACACGACTGAGTGAGTAAGCACCAATAGGAAATAAACTTTTGGTTACCAAATGGAAAGCGGGGAGGGGTAAATTGGGAGTATGGGGTTAATAGACTCTCGGTCCCATCACTTCATGGGAAATAGATGGGGAAGCAGTAGAAACAGTGTCAGACTATTTTTGGGGGCTCCAAAATCACTGCAGATGGTGACTGCAGCCATGAAATTAAAGGATGCTTGCTCCTTGGAATAAAAGTTATGACCAACCTAGATAGTATATTCAAAAGCAGAGACATTACTTTGCCGACTAAGGTCCGTCTAGTCAAGGCTATGGTTTTTCCTGTGGTCATGTATGGATGTGAGAGTTGGATTGTGAAGAAGGCTGAGCGCCGAAGAATTGATGCTTTTGAACTCTGGTGTTAGAGAAGACTCTTGGAGAGTCCCTTGGACTGCAAGGAGATCCAACCAGTCCATTCTGAAGGAGATCAGCCCTAGGATTTCTTTGGAAGGAATGATGCTAAAGCTGAGGCTCCAGTACTTTGGCCACCTCATGCGAAGAGTTGACTCATTGGAAAGACTCTGATGCTGGGAGGGATTGGGGGCAGGAGGAGAAGGGGATGACCGAGGATGAGATGGCTAGATGGCATCACTGACTCGATGGATGTGAGTCTGAGTGAACTCCGGGAGATGGTGATGGACAGGGAGGCCTGGCGTGCTGCGATTCATGGGGTCGCAAAGAGTCGGACATGACTGAGTGACTGAACTGAACTGAACTGAACTGAGATGCACACTACCATATATAAAATACATAAACAACAAGGACTAACTGTACAGTACAGGGAACTATATTCAATAATAAACTATTATAAATAAACTATGTTTATAATAAACTATAATGGGAAAGAATCAAAAGTAAAACAAGTACATATATATATATATGTGTATAACCAAATCACTTTGCTTTACACTTGAAACCTATTAAATATTATAAATCGACTATAGTTCAATAAAATAATGAGTCTCCACTCAATAGCAAAATTTATTATAAAGATCTGATAAGTAAAGTAATGGGTTTTCACACATGCACACACATGCGTGCACACACACAATAAATCAGTGGACGTACTGATTAGATGAACTGTATTTCACCAGAGAATGTACTATGTGATGAAGAGGAACCACAAATCAGTATTAAGTGATGGAATAATAAAAGTGTTGAAACAATTGAATAACAACATGAAACATATCAGCCTAAATCCCTACCTTACACCATTCCCCGTGTATCAAATCAATGAAAAATTTAAACATATGCAGTTAAATCCTATGAAACTTGCAAACTGTACAAGTGGATATCTTTGAACTATTTAAGCTTCAAAGCACTTGAAGAAATCAGAGACAAAGGCTGACAAATAAAAGTGCATAAAAGTGAACACTTCAGTGTTTTATAAAAAAAACTGAACCACAAAGCAAAGGACAAAGTGAAAAATAAATGTTTGTGCCAGAAGTATGGAGAACAAGTGACTACCTTTATGCTATAAATAGTTCAAACAAATTGATGGCGTCCAAGGACAGAAGCATAAAAGACCTACATGCAGAGAATTCGTATTAGTGGCTAACAATTACAAAACACTTACGATCATCTGGCCACTGTTCAAAAGGCTGTACAGATATTAACACATCAATGTGTAGGTTAAAATCTCCACTTTGTAGATGAGGAAACTGGTATAGGTCCATGATGATACAGCAGAAAGGAAAAGGCTGAGACTGTAGCACAGGAGATTGGCTTTAGAATTTGTGTTCTTAACCAGTTATAATAGTGAGTAGCATAGTGTTGTATTTCCCAATTATTGGTATCCTACATCTCTATTCTGACATATACTGACCCAACAGACACTTCTGTAGATATGCACAGATGTCTGTGCAAAAACAAAACAAAACGTTAAAACATCTTAAGTAGCATGCTCAGAGAGATTTGAGAAATCATGGCCATTTAAGAACAGATTGCTATGGAAAGAACAAATAAACAGAGTTCTTAGCATTTGAAGGTAATTGAAATTTTATTGAAGTTTTATTGAAGAAATCCATGAAACAAACAAACAAACACACACACACCATGACTCAATAATGGGCCAAATCAGACTTAACACTATAAACTGTCATGTTACAAAGGTAGATATTGAAGACAGCAAATAGGCTAGGAAAAGAAAAGTCTTAGAGAAAAACTGAAGCCTCGGAAAGAAACTCAAGAGTTCCAACATCTAGAAGCAGAAGACAGAGAAAGGAGGGCAGGTACAGCAGACGGTGTCGGTTACCTAGCTGTCCCCTTTCCCCTTGGTAACAAAAGGTTAGGTTTTACCTGGGTTTCTTGCTGCCAGAATAAAAGATTTTATTTCTTACACTCTCCTATTGCTATGTGTGGTCATGTGACTAAATGTTGTCCAAGAAGATGTGAGTAGAATCATTGGGTGTGTCTTTCAAAAAAAGTTGCTTAAAGGAAGTGGCTCAGGTAGGAGGAATCTATTTTTGCCCTTCTGCTTTTTTTCCTTTCTCCAGTTTGCTGTGATGGCTGGATTTCCAGCAGTCATTTTGAATTATAAGGTTCTCTTGAGTGTAGAAATTATGTGCAACAGAAAAAGAGGAACCTCGATCCCTCTTCTCACGGTGGACCAACCATACAGTCGGAGTCTGCCTACCTCTGGACATCTTTCATGTGAGGGAAAAAATAAACTTATAGAGTATTATGCTACTGTTATTTGGGGGTTTTCCATGTGCAACCAAAGAGATACAATTGCAAATAGAAGAAAAATTCACAGGGCTTTAAATCAGGCAATAATCTACTAAGTTAAAAGCAAAACTCATTTTTAATAACACCATACTCAGTCACATGCTAATAAACTTTTGGTCATCTAAGAGTAAAAGGTAATCCTAGAAGCTTCCAGAAGTAAACAAATAAGTTATTTTCAGTGGAAAAAGATTGGGTTTGCAAAGTCCTCTAACAAGTAACACAGGACGCTAAATAGATAGTAATGTCCTGAAAATACTGAGAAGAAAATATGTTTGAACCTAGAAATATAAAAAGTCTAGCTTACTTTGAAGTTCAAGGGGGAAAAATCATAATATTTTGGAAATGTAAGGACAAAAAGGGCTTCCCTGGTGGCTCAGATGGTAAAGCATCTGCCTGCAATGTGGGAGACCTGGGTTCAATTCCTGGGTCAGGAAGACCCCCTGGAGAAGGAAATGGCAATCCACTCCAGCACTCTTGCCTGGAAAATCCCATGGATGGAGGAGCCTGATAGGCTATAGTCCAAAAGATTTCCAGATCTTTTTAAAGAGAGTTACTCTAGCATATATTTCACACAAAAAATAAAAGTTCCAAAAAAGAGAGATAGCACCTGATACTGGAATCAATTTTGAAAAAAGAAACCAATAGGACTTACTGTTAAGTAAAGAAATATTGTTACTGACTTCCCTGGTGGCTCAGACAGCAAAGCGGCTGTCTACAATGAGGGAGACACGGGTTCAATCCCTGGGTCAGGAAGATCCTCTGGAGAGGAAATGGCAACCCACTCCAATACTCTTGCCTGGAAAATCACATGGGTGGAGGACCGTGGTAAGCTACAGTCCATGGAGTCACAAAGAGTCCGACACGATGGAGCAACTCCACTTTTCAAAGTAAAAACAAATACACAGTAACAACATTGAAGTAAAACTGAGATCATTTTAACACAAGTGTTGGCTGTGAGGTTAGAGGTAAAAAGCAGAGATGAACCGAAAGCTTGCTAAGGATCTTGCCTTGTTTTGGAGGAGTATATATATTCTGAGTAAGCCCAAATGCTGATGGAAAATATAAGTTAAATATAAATATATGTGTTTAAAATGTAAGGGTTAAAGATCACTATGAGTGAGGATTAAGCATGGAAACCAGAGGATTACAGGAAGGGGAAAAGGAGAACGAGGAGAGGGAGGAAGAGGAGAGAAAAGCCAAATGCCTTCTCGCTCAAAATAAAATAAACATGCTCACCAAAATTCTCAAACTCATGCAGAAATTTAATGATAAAAATAGCAATTGGAAAAGGTAAAAAAGGGCACAAATTCACTCCAGATAAAAACAATTTCATAGGACAACCTGATGAAGACTTTAAAAAGAATGCATCAACTCTATTTGTGATTAATTGAAATAGATCAACAGACAGATTAAAAGGAGAAAAAGATAAGCTTATCTTGACAGATGCCCTTAAATATTTGATAATACAAAAGCCATTTGTCATGAGACAAAGAAATAAACCTTGGTAAATGAGGAATTGAAAAGAACGTTGGCATTTCTGGGTATGTACTATAAAACTACAGTAACATCAGAGTCAACAGAAATGTCAGTACCTTCTGCTTTAAAGTAGAAGGCTGCCTGCTGTTGTTATGACCCCTATTTGGGGATCAGCCTTCCTCCAAGTAATCTGTAAATTCAAGACAATCCAAAGTAAGACTCCAGAAAGATTTTCAACTGGCTTAACAAACTGCTTCTAGATTATAACAAATCCAGCATGAGGGACTTGCTCTAGTGGTTAGAAAAATGATGAGTATAATAGTAGACAGATGGAACAGAAAATGTTAAAGAAAAGAATTACTTAGGAATTGGAAGTAATAATAGAATTTCAAATCACAGAGAACACATGGTTTGCACACTCAAAATTAATGATATTGAGACAACCAGCTAATCATTTTTTTAAAAGTTAGATGATTACTTATTACCCACACCTTCAAATTCTAAATGGATTAAAGATTTAAATGTCAAAGCTAAAAATGATAAAAGCTCTAAAATATTTCTTTAATCTCCGGGATTGAATAAGACACCGAATCCAGAAAGCCTGAAATACAAAATAATGACAGATTTGACTTAAAAGTAATGAATACATTTTTATACAATGCAAGGTATCTTTAAACACACCAAAGAGAAAATAGACTAGTAATCCGAAAGACATATTTTCAACATATGTCAATAAATGGTTCATACACGTAATAAATAGAACACTCCTAAAATGCTCCAAATGTATTAATACTCAATACATAAAAGACAACCAACCCATTGAGAAATGTAAAGGACATTTCCATGCACATTACAAACTGAATCCCAATGGCCTTTCAACACGTGGAAGACGCACAACCTCACCTATCACCAGGGAAAGGAAACATCCAAGTGAGACCCAGATAATTTTCATCCATTACACTGGACACAATTAAAAGATGGACTGTTTTCTTAAGGAGAAACCAGCCTTTTTATGCACTGCTGTGGGATGTATGTTAGTTCAGCTACTTTGAGGATGGTTTGACAATATCTATTATTATTTCAAACGTGCAGTCTCTTGCCCAGCAATTCTGCTTCTAGGAATCTGGGCTGTAGGAAGACTTTCTCAGGTGTGGACAACTGGAAACCACCCAAGTGTCGAGCAAGTGTCTAAGTACACCACAATCGATTGGGTAAATCGTGGTGCACCTATGAAATGGAGCAGGACCCCCTGGTCCTTGCCCACCCTCCACCCCACCATGTCCTCTGCCTGCCTTTTGTCTGTGGAAAACTTTAGTCAAAGAATAAGTTTAATCAGAAAAGTGAGAAATACAGAAGCAAAGGAAAATGGTCGAAAGAGACCAAATAATAATAATGTAATCATTAAGCATAGTCAAGGATCTTTAGTGCTTTCTCAGGGGCTATAGATAATATTCTGAGCCATATCCTGTGAACTGTCTTGCAGATACTAAAACACTGAGATGGAGAAGTTAACTGCATGACCACCAGACTGTACTCATGACATCAGCTGCCACGATTCCGAGAACTGGCCTCAAAGAAATGGGAACAAATGGACCCCGAAACTGAAGGTTAACTTTATCTAAAACAATAACGATGACACTGGTCAGATCACCGATGACCAATTTGAAGATGACTGTCAGAGCTGATTGTGCTGTTTCTGTATGTAGCCCCATCCCCACCTTCTGTTTATAAAAGCTTTTGCCTCACTGGTTGCCAGTGTAGGGAGCTGGCCTTTGGACAGACATCCACAACACCCTGCCACGACAGTTGCCTGTATCTGAAATAAAGCAAACTTTCCTTTCCACCAACCTGGCCTGCTTATTGGCTTTTGAACGGCAAGCAGCCAGACCCCATCATGCTCTTTCAGTAACATCTAAACTGATAAATGTCATGTATCTCTTAGGGCTAATTAATGAGTCAAATCTCTCCATCTTATTACAGAATGTTGTCCAAAATGTAATACTAAGTGGAAAACTAAGCCATAGGACAACATGTATGTAATAATCACTTTAATGTACTCCCAATTTTTAAATTTTTAGCAAAGCATAGATCCATGGATTCACTTGTTTAACATTAAATACATTCTTTAAAGAACTCAAGAAGTATCCTGTGATGTTAGTAGATATAGCACAACATAAATAAAACTAATGAATGAAAAAAGGGGTGACCCAAAATTAGCAGGACAGATTTTACTTGTTATTAAACTGTTAGAAAGCAAGGAAGATGATAAGCAGAGAAAATTAGAATCTGTTTATACAAAAATGTAACAGCGAGGTGTCTAAAGACTAAACATTGCACATTTGCAACTTGTTGCTGTGGGCTGCCTGGCAAGCCCCCAGGCTCTTATCTCAGTGGGGACCCAGAGAAACACCTGCCTTCCCATCCACAGGGCAAGTGCACACCTGGACGAAAACACCCCCAGATGCCCACCACCTAGCCAACTCACTTCAGTAGCAGGCATCCACAGCTGGGCCCAAACCCAACTAATCGACAGTGGTCAGGGCAGAGTACGACCATAAAGAAAACATTCTTGGAGGGCGGAAGACATGTCCCTAAGTAAGTAAGGAATCTGCTCCCTTCTTATCTTCTGACATGAGCTTCTCAACCCACACCAATCTAGGTCTGAGCACAACAAGGTTCCTGGCTTCATCATCTGCCTCGAGTATCTCTGCATCCTCGTGGACATTCACACATGTGTCTGCACGCACACGAATGTGTGTGCATGTGCGTGCATGCACAGACTTTTTCTAAACCAGGATGTCAGAGAATATCGGCACTCCCCTGTTCCAGACATGAGACAGAAGCCCAGGACAGGATATTATCACTGCCACCAACTTTAGTGACACCTTAGTGACAAAGTAAAGACAACAGTACACAGCTGTGTGACTCCCAGGCCTGAACTCTCTACCGTCCCAGGCATCTTCCCCGCTGACAGGACAGGCGGATCCACCAGTGAGGACTGGACCCCCAAAGCCCTTCCCCCAACACCTAGGCTGGTCGGTCCCTGCTGTCTGTCTCCTCGCCCATTGGCTGCCCAAGGAGTCTGGATTCATACTTTCCCAAAAGGCCAAGCCCTAACCTCCCAAGTCCCTGGGGCACACTTGCCCACTCGACACCCCCCGGCTCTCCCTGTCCTTCCCATCCCAGACTGCCACACGCCCCTGCTCCCGACCCCGCCCTTCAGCCTGCCCTGAAGCCCACACGTACCTCTTTGTGCCGGGACAGACGGCCCTTCTGTGGTGTCTCCCGGAGGCAGTCAGCGAGCCTCTTAGGCTTCCTATTTATGCTGACGTTGTTAGGAAACAGAGAAGCAGAAAGAGGAAGCGGCAGGCCCTGGCCTCTTTCTGTACGAGCACCTCTTCACAAGATTGCCTGGCTTCCCAGAATTGTGGACACCAAGATGTGAAGCTTTATTCTGAGCCTTTCTGGCTTTGCCAGTGTTGCTCCTTCTTCTAGAAGTACTCCAATCTTTTCTATGCGGTCTCCCTAGAAACTTCCATGTGTGCTCTCTCTGCTCAGTGTGAAGTTCCTTCATGCAGCCTTCCCAGACACCCCCGGGGGGGGGGTATGCGGGGGGAGGGGCTGCAACACCCAGAGCAGGTGAGAGCTCAGAGCCACAGGGACCTGGCCTCCCATCGCCACCTGCTCAGGGTGAGATCTTCTGCAGATTACCTGCATGTAACTCCACCAGGGCTCAGGACCCACCTCTTGACTTTCAAGGATCTGTAAATATCAAAGCGCCATTGAAATGTCACAGGGCAAGACCTTAGCTCAAAGCCTGTTACAAGAGACCCCCAAGTGTTAGCTGGTACAATTTTGCTTCCCCTGGGGCCCCTTTGCCTTGTACCCCCCCTCCTCCACTGTCCCACATGTCTTGGGACTCACAGTTGTCTTTCCCCAACACTGTCCTGTGAGCTCCTTTTCTCTCCTCAGTACCCAGCACACCCCCTGGCACAGATGGGGCCCTTAACAGCTGTGTGTGGGACAGATGAATGAATGAATGAATGAATGAACAAGTGAATGGAGAGCGGCCCCTGAGCACAGCAGGGCCAAGAGGAAGGCATCCCCTTGGGCTCAAAATTTCAGGTGGCACCCAAATCCTCAGTAATCAATATGATAGTTTTATTTATCTTTAAAAATATATTTATATATCTGTAATTTTTTTAAAGCATTTATTTTGTTTTTGGCTGCGCTGAGTCTTCACTGCTGTGCAAGGGCTTTCTCTAGTTGGGGCGAGTGGGGCTACTCTTCCTTGTAGTGGGCAGGCTTCTCATCGTGGCGGCCTCTCTTGTTGCGGAGCACGGGCTCTGGGGTGCACGGGCTTCAGTAGCTGTGGCGCACAGGCTTAGTTGCTCTGTGGCATGTGGAATCTTTCCCCACCAGGGACTGAACCCATGTCCCCTTCATTGGCAGGTGGATTCTTAACCACTGGACCACCAGGGAAGTCCTCAAGATGATATTTTAATACAATATTATAAAAAGTTTTTAACATACATGATAAACAAATACAACATTTTAAATAAAGACACGTGCTGATGGTCCACCCTGAGCCATACTGGAGTCCGCCAAGAAACAGTACCTTTTCTCTTGAGCAGAGACAGACTGACGGGAAAGGGGAGAAATGAGGGGAAACGGTGCAGGGCGGGGGCCGGGGCAGAAGGGCGAGGAAGGCTGGGACCTGTGGCCACTGGATTCCTGGCCTGATGGCTCTTTGCTTTTCTCCTACCAGGAGAGGCCTGGCCCAAATGCCTGGAATGTCCTGTGGGACAGAGAAGGCGTGCACTGTGCTCCTCTGTTGTGGTCTAGGGGGTGGGGACCCCACCGCAAAGGGCCCACCCCAGGCCTGATCAACAGGCCCTTCCAGGAAGTTGAGGTGTGGTAATCTCACTGGACTGAGCTCTGCGGACTGAGAGCAACAGGCGCTGAGCTCTCCAGGTCTCCAGGGAGCCTGAGTAACTCCATCTTGTCTCCTCGGGGAAGGTCTGACCCTCCGCCCCCTTGTTTCCCACCTAGAGAGGGCAAGAGACACACTGCTGAGGAGTCCGGCTCCTGGTTAAAAATCCGTGTGTGCTTCTCAGTCCTGACCCCAGATTAGCTGTCCCTGTCTGCCCCCCGCCCCTACTCCAGACCGTGCACGCACGGTGCAGGGCCAGCTCCGGCAGAGGAGAGGTCAAGGACTCAGGCCCTCCATGGTCGGTCATGCTCTTTCGCATCCTTGCATTCCTAGGCCTCTTAGCTGAGGCCTTGGGTGGAGGTCTCCTTATGAGGGGAAGGGAGCCACCTGGAGGACACTTCCCTACTCAGAACCCTGTGCTTCTCAACTCCAAGCCTTCCACCTGGCCCTCACCCAACTCAAAGTTCCATAAAAAGCATGGAGCCTTGTGTTCAGGTTTCCTCAACAATGAGACGATTCATCTGGCCCTATGGAGGTAGGACAAGGGTCTGTGCTTTCTCCTGTTTTACCATGTTGCTTTTACCATCTTATAGCATCTTACACCATTACAGTAAGTGATGAAAGTTTAACCCTTTCGGTTGTCAGCTAGCTGTTGTCATCAGCTCTCTGGTACCTGGCAGCCCAGCTCCCTCTCCCAGCTCAGCAGAGTTCCCAACAAGAGTTACACCCCTCTTTCTCAGTGGGCAAAGATGCCCCTCAAGCTCGTGGCTCCATGTGGGGGACTCAGTGACGGGATGTGTTTCCAGCAGTGAGGTGACCTGAACAGAGAGCATCAGAGATTAAGTCTTTGACGTCTGAAAATAAAGCCCCTAATAATGTAAAAACCAACAAGCAACAACAACAAGAAGTTTCGCAAAAAATAAACCGAGAGAAACTGAATTGTGTTCTTGAGGCGTGACTATGACGTGGGTGTGAACTTCCACAGGGCAGGATGGGGTGTGTGGTTACTCAACATGGTTCTGGCTGGAGGGTGGCGGAGCACCACCTGGTTCATGGCAGGCTGCCTTTTCCCAGCTCTGTGATTCTTTTCTCGACTGCTATGAATGTCGTGGAGCCCAACTCCTCTCTGCCTAGGACCAAACAAGTTTTGCTTGTGGAAGTAAAAAAAATTCTCCATAAATTTCTCCATGGTATTTGTATTTAGAACATTTTAAAGTTGCATACTCTAAATTACACAAATCCCAGAGTCGGACACAACTGAAGCAACTTAGCAGCAGTAGCAGCAGCAGCAAATATATAGTGTAGGGACAATTAAGAAATCTATATGCTCTTATAATCACCTCTAGATCAAATATAGAAGATTCCCAAACCCCAGAAATCTCCTCTGTGCCTCCATCCATCACTCTCTCTCAAAGATAACCATTACCTTGATTTCCCTGACTGTAAAATTGTTTTTATTTTTTAATTGGGATGAAATAAACAAATTTTCTGTTTTTACCCTGTTGTACAGTTCAGTGGCATTCAGTTCAGTACACTCACATGGCTGGGCAACCATCACCACCATCCATTTCCAGAGATTCTTCATCATCCAACACTGAAAGTCTGTCCCCATTAACCAATAATTCCCTGTACTCACCTCCTCCTACTCCCTGGCAACCACCATTCCACTTTCAATCTCTTTGAAATTGACCATTTTCAGTATCTCATGTAAGTGGGATTATACAGGCTATAGCTTTTTGTGACTGGCTTATTTCACTTGCCATAATGTCTTCATCCATACTGTAGCACATGTCAGAATCCCTTCTTTATAAGGCTGAATGTATTCCATTGTGTAAATAGACTGCTTTTGTTTTTCTATTCAACTATAATGGACATCTGGGTTGTTTCTACCTTTTGTATATTGTGAATAATGTTGTTATGAACACAGATACACACATATCTGTTCGAACCCCTGCTTTCACTCCTTTTGAGAATATTCCCAGAAGTGGAATTGATGAGCCTATGGTACTTCTGTTTAAATGACTGAAGGGCTGCCATTCTGAATTGTGCCTGCTTTTGAACTTTACTTGTATGAAATCACATTATGCTTAGTAGCATTTTATGTGGTTCAGTTAAACAAAGTGATAGGCAAAGACTTTCTGACATCAGAATTGTCCATAACCTTCTCTGCTTATTCATGCTAACTTGGTCGCCATGGGTGACCCTTGACTTTCAAATTCTGGTCTAAAGACCATCTGTGACTTCTAAGGTGCTGTGAAAAATATAGATTTCAGACTTCCGGATTAAATGAGAGAGTGAAGCAAAAATCCCAGATTGTATTTCCCAGATACTAACCAAAATGAACAAAAAATTCATGAAGAAAGTTGAAAAGAAATGTACCAAAGCAACCAAGCGAGGACATAGAAGTGACTTTCTGCTCTTGATTTTATGACACAGAAGCAAAGAAATCATTGAAGAGGTGGGCAACCCAGCACAGGGAGCTCCTCTGGCCTTCAGTCAGAAGCAAAACTGAGAAAGAGTGAGTCAGCAAATCCAGACAGAAAGGCCCTTCAAAGTGGAGAGGAACTGGTCAAGGAGCCAGGTAGACACCCTACAAAAATGTGACAAAAGACCCTCAAGACTCCTGCATACCACCTGCATGGGATAAAAAAATAATAATAATCAGGCCATCATCTGCTGCTCCACTGTGGCATTCCACTCACTGTGACCATGAGTCAACCCCACAAAGACAACAGAAGATCTACTAGGTCAGTTGGTATGATGATCTAAATACACCAAGGGTCTCTTTCACTCTGAAATCCCTAGATTCTGCATCCATTTTGTCTTGTAAATGCATTGCTCGACTTCCCAGGGGAGAAGGAATTCTCTAAGGCACTCCCTCTTTTCAAACAAGAATTAAAAACAAACAGAAAAAAAAAAAAACAGCAAAAATAGTGAGCTGAAACCCTGAGTATTAAGCAAGCAGGAAATGTGGTGTCAAATTTGCGATCAGTGCAAATGCTGATTAACTGTTCTGACCACCTAGACTTTGGGCTCCCAAAGACAGGGACAGCAAACTCAAGGTTTTCACCTTGAACTTAGAGCCCTGAAGGAGACCTCAATCAAGTCTAGGGGAGGATAGTCCCTGACGCCCTGTGGAAACAAATGTATATCTCTCTGGAGAAAAGCATTCTCTGTTCCCCACTTATAAGCTCACAAATGACAGTCACCAAACTTACAAGGAAAGAAGCTGCAGAAAGTAAGCAAAAACAACAAACAATAGATATAGACCCCCAAGAGATAAAGATATAGAGCAATCAGATATTGGACATGAGATATAGGCATAAAAAAGACAGATAAAATCTGTCATCACTCTCCTATCTCCCTCTCTCTCCCTTTTCTTTTCTCTTTTTCCTTCATTGTCCTATAATAACAGGTCTAAATATACACAGAATGGTAGGTGGTGGTAGCCAGGAAGAACATTTCAGAGATTAACAGCGGAACATTCACTGCATCACTGATGCCCTTGATGGCACACAGATGTTGTTGGATAGAAAAGCAAAGATGTGAGGACTCTGAATTAAATGATCTGGGAGCACCAGCCTGCAAATACGAAGAAATCTTCGGCACACCTCAACCAATGCATTTTTTTTTTTTTGCTTATAAGTTCCTTCTCATGTGATCATTTTGCTGTTGTTCAGTCACTAAGTCATGTCCAACTCTTTGTGACACCATGGACTGTAGCACACCAGGCTTCTCTGTCCTTCACTATCTCCCTGAGTTTGTGCAGACTCATGTCCCCTTGAGTCAGTGATGCCATCCAACCATCTCATCCTCTGTCACCCCCTTCTCCTTTTGCTTTCCCAGCATCAGGGTCTTTTCCAATGAGTCGGTTCTTCACATCAGATGGCCAAAGTACTGGAGCTTCAGCTTCAACATCAGTCCTTCCAATGAATATTCAGGACTGATTTCCTTTAGGATTGACTGGTTTGATTGCTTTACAGTCCAAGGGACTCTCAGGAGTCTTCTCCAGCACCACAGTTCAAAAGTGTCAGTTCTTCTGTGCTCAGCCTTCTTAAAGGTCCAACTCTCACATCCATACATGACTACTGGAAAAAATCATAGCTTTGACTAGATGGACGTTTATTGGCAAAGTGATGTCTCTGCTTTTCAATATACTGTCTAGGTTTGTCATAGCTATTCTTCCAAGGGGCAAGTGTCTTTTAGTTTTGTGGGTGCAGTCACCATGCACATTTATTTTGGAGACATAATTAATATAGAGACATAGAATTTTAAAATCTACATTAAAAGAAATCTAAAAGAGCTCTCTCAAGAAATATTAAAAATTCTAAGTGAAAAGAATCATTCTGTCAGCTTAATTAGGTAAGTTCTTATTTTCCCAGTAGCATATAGAATAATAATGTACCTTACATTATTGTTGATAACATCTCAGATTCTAAGAAATACTGTGAATTATGGACAAGAACATAGTACTGAAAAGAGCCATGGCGTGAGCATTTACATCATGGCCAGACACTGGACCTGGTGCTTCACTCACATGATCTAAAATTCTATGTCTCTATATTAATTATATCTCCAAAATCAATGTGCATGGTGACTGCACCCACAAAACTAAAAGACACTTGCCCCTTGGAAGCATATCCTTCACAATATCCTTTAGGTAGTTGTTGCTTTATCCTTCCTGATGAAACTAAGGTATAAAAAGTGAAACAACTTGTCAAATAGCTAGTCTCTGATTACATTGTATTTTTTTTCTTTTTGCTTTTATTCTGAAACAATTTCAAATTACAGAAAATATTAACGGCAGTAACTTTTTATGTGACCTTCCTTGAAAACAAGGTCTCTATAGAAGTAATTAAGTGAAAATGAGGTCATTAGTGTGAAGTCTCATCCAGTATAACTGGCATGCGTATAAAAGGGACATGTGGACACAGCGACATGAACAGAAAGAAGATGTACAGACACACAAAGAGTAGTGAAGCATCTCCAAGGAAGAAAAATCAAGGATTGTCAGACTACACTGGAAATATGAACAAGGCAAAGAGAGATTTTCCCCTAAAGCTGTCAGAGAGAGCTCAGCCCTGTTGACACCTTGACTTTGGACTTCAAGTCTCCAGAACTATAAGACAATAAATGTCTGTTGTCTTGAGCTACCCAGTTCTGGTACTCCATTACTGCCACACTCCTTGCATGAGTCCTGGTTGCCTTCCCACCCTCATCAGGCTGCCTAGGAACTCTGACTGTAAAAGGAAGGAAGAAACAGAATTTGGAAACAGAATTTGAATATAGCTATTCTGTCTCCAGAGGCCCTGCTTTTAATTATTCCAGTGTTTTTGTGCTCCAATGGAAAAGCTGAGAAGTTGAAACAGAGATCACGAGGCCTGCAAAGCCATATTTACTATCTGGTCCTTTAGGAAAAAGCAAAAAAAAAAAAAAAAACTTTGCCAGCCAGCTCCCATTTTGTTCAGTTCAGTTCAGTCACTCAGTCGTATCCAACTCTTTGTGACCCCATGGACTGCAGTCTGCCAGGCTTCCCTGTTCATCATCAACTCCTGGAACTTGCTCAAACTCATGTCTATTGAGTCAGTGATGCCATTCAACCATCTCATCCTCTGTCATTCCCTTCTCCTCCTGCCTTCAGTCTTTCCCAGCATCAGGGTCTTTTCCAGTCAGTCAGTTCCTCACATCAGGTGGCCAAAGTATTGGAGTTTCAGCTGCAGCATCAGTCCTTCCAATGAATATTCAGGACTGATTTCCTTTAGGATGGACTGGTTGGATATCCTTGCAGTCCAAGGGACTCTCAACAGTCTTCTCCAGCAACACAGTTCAAAAGCATCAATTCTTTGGTGCTCAGCTTTCTTTATAGTCCAACTCTCATATCCATGCATGACTACTGGAAAAACCATAGCTTCAAACAGACAGACCTTTGTCAGTAAAGTAATGTCTCTGCTTTTTAATATACTGTCTAGGTTTGTATAGCTTTTCTTCCAAAGAGCAAGCGTCTTTTCATTTCAAGCCTGCAGTCACCATCTGCAGTGATTTTGGAGCCCAAGAAAATAAAGTCTGTCACTGTTCCATTGTTTCCCCATCTATTTGCCATAAAGTGATGGGACTGGATGCCATGATCTCAGTTTTTTGAATGCTGGGTTTTAAGCCAGCTTTTTCACTCTCCTCTTCCACTTTCATCAAGAGGCTGCTTAGTTTTTCACTTTCTGCCGTAAGGATGGTGTTATCTGTTTATCTGAGGTTATTGATACTTTTGCCAGCAATTTTGATTCAAGCTTATGCTTCATCCAGCCTGGCATTTAACCTGATGGGGAAGGCCAGAGTGCACCTCCAGAACGGCAGAGCTCCAGCTCTGCTCAGAGGCCCGATCTGGCTGAGCCCCAGGTGCGAGGGTGTCATAGCTCAGCTAGTAAAGAATCCACCTGCAATGCAGAAGACTCTGCTTCGATTCCTGGGTTGGGGAGATCAGCTGAAGAAAGGATAGGTTACCCACTCTAGTACTCTTGGGCTTCCCTTGTGGTTCAGCTGGTAAAGAATCCACTTGCAATGCGAGAGACCTGGGTTTGATCCCTGGGTTGGGAAGACCCCCTGGAGAATGGAAAGTTTACCCACTCCAGTATTCTGGCCTAGAGAATTCCATGGACTATTCTGTCCATGGGGTCGCAAAGAGTCAGAATGAGTGACTTTCACTGATTACTGATCACTGATAACAATTTACAGTCTTGACATACTCTTTTCCCAATTTGGAATAAGTCCATGTCTGATTCTAACTGTTGCTTCTTGACTTGCATAGATTTCTCAGGAGGCAGGCAAGGTGGTCTGGTATTCCCATCTCTTTAAGAATTTTCCACAGTTTGTTGTGATCCACAGACTCAAAGGCTTTGGCATAGTCAATACAGCAGAAGTAGACTTTTTTTCTGGAGCTCTCTTGCTTTTTTCTGTGATCCAACGGATGTTGGCAATTTGATCTATGGTTCCTCTGCCTTTTCTAAATCCAGCTTTAACATCTGGAAGTTCACAGTTCATGTACTGTTGAATTTTGAGCATTACTCTGCTAGCATGTGAGATGAGTGCAATTGTGTGTTAGTTTGAACATTCTTTGGCATTGCCTTTCTTTGGGATTGGAATGAAAACTGACCTTTTCCAGTCCTGTGGCCACCGCTGGGTTTTCCAAATTTTCTGGCATATTGTAGTAGATAGTAAAAGAACATTCGATGAGAGTATGAGGAAAGATGACTTCTGCCCAAGGAGGCAAGGGAAGCTTCCAAGGACCTTGATGGTAGCTCTGTGGAGTGAAGGAGGATGTAAAATGTTGACATTCATTCATGTATTCATCTGTTTAACCAGCGCTGAGTACCTGCCATGTGCTAGGTAATGAAGTTTAGTAAAAGCCGGTGACTGGCCACATGGAATGCACAATCCAGGGGGGGTCAGGTGCAAACCTCTCACTCCTATGCAACGTGAGGGCCTCCCACTCACAGTAGGAGCACGTGGAAGCTGGAGACACATCTCCTAGGAGATCAGAGGAGGCTCCATAGAGGAGATATCCACGGAGCTACATCTTAGAGTTTATGGAGGCTTCGCCAGGCAAAGGAAAAGGTTATCTGGGCAGGCTTCTTGGAGGTGAGGGCTTTTGCTCATTATCCCTAGGATCTACTCATTGACCTGGCTTGCTCATGAGGGCACCAGGCAGTCAAAAGGGCTTCCACATAAGACTGGGTCCACATCCCCACTCACAGGCTCCCCAGCAGTGAATGGCACCTCAGGGTCACAGCCAGTTAGAGGTTGGATGGAGGCCAATGATACCTCTAATGACTTTGAGGAGAGTCAGGGATCCTAAGAGCAAACGTGAAATTCTGAGCTTTCTTTACTCTTTCCTCCCACTGTACACTCCAGCTCCTGGGACTTTGGGCAGAAAGATGACTAAGGAAAAGGCTCCATAGGAAACTCAGAGAGAAGGAACCTTCTCCTCCCTCTGCCCTCCCCAATCTCCACAGAAGCTTCATTTAGCTTTAGGGCTTCCCTCATAGCTCAGTTGGTAAAGAATCTGCCTGCAATGCAGGAGACCTGGGTTCAGTCCCTGAGATGGGAAGATCCCCTGGAGAAGGAAATGGCAGCCCACTCCAGTAATCTTACCTGGAGAATCCCATGGACAGAGGAGCCTGCTAAGCTACAATCTATGGGGTCACAAGAATCAGACTCGACTTAGCAACTAAACCACCACCACAGTCTACTCTAGTTGTTTGTGTTTCTGTCTTCTTTGGAAGTCTGACAACCAGTCAAGAGCAGGGACTATGCCATTTATTTCGTATTTCTGATGCCAATGATTTCTAGATAACCATTTAAAATCTATTAAATGGACTAGAATGTAGTTAAATCTTACAGAGGGGACAAGATGACATTGAATCAAGTAAGAATAATAAGACAGTGAAATATGATCTCAGTATGACATAGGTGGCCTCCCTACATCAATCTCAAAGGTCACAACTTCTAGCTGTCCTTTTCTGGGTAAGTGCTAAATTCCCTTTATAGGGCTTGTTTGGGAACTTATCTACAATCATGCTTTTAACAAAACATTTTATGATATCTAAGTGACTTCCTTCTTTCTTGAGCAAGTGCAACTACCAAAACCCCAGTTCATTATCTCCTCAGTCCAGCCAGCCCAGGTTTTGAAGGGCTTTCCATAAACAATTTACATTTAATATTCGGATCCTCTTACCTTCCCAACCACTAGTTGTTATTGTTGTTCAGTCACTCAGTCATGTCTGACTTTTTGCGACCCCATGGACTGCAGCACACCAGGCTTTCCTGTCCTTCACCATCTCCCGGAGCTTGCTCAATCTCATGTCCACTGAGTCCGTAATTCCATCCAACCATCTCATCCTCTGTTGTTCCCTTCTCTTTCTGTCTTCAACCTTTCCCAGCCTCAGGGTCTTTTCTAATGAGTCAGCTGTCTGCATCAAGTGCCCAAAGTAGTGGAGCTTTAGCCCACCCTCTAGTACTGTGGCCAAAATGTTCATTCAGATTTTTCCATAGCATCTTATTGAAAAACCTGAATGAAACCTCTGGTCAAGCCAATAGGTCTGAATTTGGCTGCTGCCATAAATGCCCCATGGCAAGCTTCCCCATGGCAAGCCACTGCTGACTCACATCTCCCCAGGATACCCTCCAACACTGGCAGAAGAAGGACTATACTATTTCTCCACTTACAGAGAATAAAAGTCTATTGCTCACCACTAGGGGTTGGCCCACCCTTCTGGCATCTGTGCCTTGCTTTCCATGGGGAACACAGGAGAAGGGAACTCCAACCAATGAAACAGATCCAGTTCGACATCCTCCTGATGCAGGGGACCTTTGTTCAGTATGGAAGTCAGTATGGGGCCACGAGAGGAACATGCAATAAAGTCAGAACCAAAGGAGATAAACCTGCATTAATGCTACCCCTGGATACATTTCTCAAACCATTTTCTTTATAAAAGTAGTAGAAATATGAATAAAAGCATCCCTGTGTATATCTTGAGTACAAATACCAGGACAAATTCTGCAATCAGTTGTGTGTGAATGATATTAAAGCTTGCAACAAGCTGGGAAAAAAAATCAGCCTTTTGGAACTTTCTACACCCTAGTCAGGCCTCATTACATCTCCAAGAGTTTCCCATCATACAATCCTGCCTTGCACCCTTCTCAGCACCAGCCCCTCCACACAGGGCTGCCATCTTACACAGCTCCAGAAGGCACCATTCACCTTGTGCTGTACAGGATTTTGAATGGTCTGTCTTGAGACACTGCAACACTGTGACCCTGAGTGGTCACCAAAGTGATCTGTCTCTTCCTTGTTCAAAAAGAGCATCAACCCCAGGTTTTTCATTTCCCAGGTCATTAATTCTGAGCCCACTGGAGTTATTTAAGACACTCCATGGACCTACCCTCCCCTTTACATGTCACCACATGCAACTTCCCCAAACCAGACTGTTTTTTTTAAGCATGCTCTGAAACTCACCATTTCTTAGACCTTGAGTCATTATTTCCCACTTCTCTCTTCTGTGCTTTCAAACTGGAGACATCTCCCAAGCCATAAACATAGTCAGGCTGCCACCATCTTTAGAACCAAAGCCTGCTTTGCCCCAGCATCTCTCTTAATCCCTGTCCATCTCCTCTTCATTCATTTTTGAAAACCCACTGGATGCTAACCTTTTGTTCTAGGCTCTAGGCACTTAGGATATATCAGTGAATGCCACTGACAAGGATCTTCATGTTCAAAACTGTTTTGGTCTCACAGGGGAGAGACACAATCAGCAGAGAATACCCTAAGTTAGGAAAGGACGTGCTGCGTGTGCTGTGCCCAGTCACGTCAGTCATGTCTGACTCTTGGAGACTCTTTGGACTGTAAACCACCAGGTTCCTCTGTCTGTGGGGATTCTCCAGGCAAGAACACTGTAGTGGCAACTGGGTTGCCATTTCCTACTCCAGGGAATCTTCCCAACCCAGGGATTTAACCCATCTCTCTTATGTCTCCTGCATTGGTAGGTGAGTTCTTTACCACTAACCCCAAGTTCTTTACCACCTGGGAAGCCCCAAGCAAAGGATAGAGTCATGTAATATTGTGGAAGGGGATTAATGCCATCATGGGGAAAATAAGGGAAGCAGGGTAAGAAGATTGGGTGAGCGAGGGGAGAGCAACTTGCAGCATTAAATGGGACAGTCAGGTCCATCTCCTTGGGCAGAAGACACTTGCCACCTCTAAAGAGTCTTGCTTACAACCACCACCATCACTTCTTGCCTCCCATTAACTCCTCATCCCAGGGAAATCGGCTCCATAAACATGGCTTCTGACAAAGCCTGCAGAGCTCTCTCTCCACACTGCCAAATCCACAGCCACATAAAGCACTACGGACACACAACTTCAATGCTGTTGAGAACTCAGTGCCTGATGTGTGTTTGTGCCTTGGCCTCTGAACACCATGCTTTTCTATTTCCTTTTTTTCCTCCTTCATGGTCTCTTATTTCTCTGCTCAACCTTTAAGTGACAGCATTTCCGAGGCCCATCCAGGCCCTCAGCTCAGTTCAAGCTGCTTTCCCAGGGAGTTTCAGCCACATAACACACTGTGAAGACCAAATCTGTTTTATTTCTGAACTCTGAAGAAATCTATAGGTACTTTTATGTTCATGAAAGATAAAGCCCCTGTCCTCCTGCCAGACTTGCTCAGCATAACTAAGTTGCAGAAATCTGAAGGCTCCCCAGGCAGCTCAGTGGAGGATTTAGGGTAGAGCCCAAGGCCTAGGGTAAGAGGAAGAACAGCAGAAGGCTTGTGGTGGGCTGCAGAGACCCTGCAAATATGGTCACTAGTGAAATCCAAGGAGATTTCACTTTGAGAACTCCTTGGAGGTGTGAATGGCCATTTTTGATGTGACAACCTATTTTTTTCCAACCTTGGAATTGTGGTACAGGTTGCCTGGATTGCTGTGATTACCGGCACTGGATGCTAGAAGAGAAAGCACCCTTCTCTGTTTGCCCTGGGCTTGTGCTTTCTGTGGTTTCCCTCCAGGCAGCCGTGCTGAAAGGGGGAGCAGGTGTGACAGCGTGGACATGGGACCACGTGACTTATGACAAACCCCAACTTGACCAGGAGGAGCCGTGGGTCAACTGAATCCCAAACGCCTCTCAGGAACCAAGTTCTAGTTGTCTATAGAAGACATCATGTTTTTGTTTTTTTTACTTTTGGCCAAACCATGTTGACTTTTCACCTAGCCACCTAAGTCCTTAATTAACAGTCACCATATTCACAAGGAAACAAGCTACCAGGGGTGAGAGTAAGCGGAAACAATTAACAATAGGTTAAGAGTCGGACACAAGTGAGTGACTGAACTGAACTGAATGACCTTCAAGAACCCAAGATATTAGAATAATCAGATCTTGGATATGAGATCTAATCCTGTCCCCAGACCCAAGGAGGCAGAACTTGATTAGTCTGAGCCACTCAGGGTAATTCTCCTGCCAGAGATCAGCTTAGGGAAGAGGCAGGTGCACTCAATATGGCCAATGACTCACAAAGGGAAACCTTGCCTTTCGAGGAAGGACATCGTTCCTACCTCTTGACATTGTCCTCTGCCTGTGAATCTAGAGCCACCCAGCCATCGTCACCTACATTCCACGCTGTCAGGGCAGAAGGAGGGAAAGCACACGGGTTCATGACAAGGTCGAGACCTTGCACTGACTCATACGGTACTGTCCCACCTCCAGGCACCATGTCTTACTGCTTGGCTACTTTCAGTGGTTTTCTGGTTGCTTGCAGTGGAGAAGGCCCTCATTACTGTGCCCTTTTACATACAATATGTGTTTCCCCCGCTTCATGACATCCTTCTTTGCTCCACAAACCCTCCCAGATCTTCCCCCAAAGTGATGCCAGCCAGTTCCTTGTGACTCAGAATGTGATCCCTGGACCACTACCAGCAACATCACCTGCCTAGAGCTCTGCTCCAGGGACCCTCACTCCTGAGGGTAGAAGCTGATCCTCAGCGATTGCTTGTGTTCTGGCCTATTTTGTCTTTTATTTCCCACTCAAGATCTGACTACAGAGCAATGGCATGACTTAAGCTCCTTAACCTAAACCTGCTTGACTTATACTGCTGAATTTACCTATTTAACTCAATGCTTTACCCTCCTTTTCATCATATGTGTCTCCCTTTGGTCAGTACCCCACACCTCCCCCTGACATTTTGGTATTTCACATTTTGTTGTCTGGTGCTTAGGCACAAACCCCTCTGTGGGCCTCAGACCTCCAGCAACTCAGTGTCCCATACAACACTGTGCAAAGAGCCATAGAGCATGACCGCAGGCCACTATCGACCCAGGCGACACCTTTTTTTTTTAACTCCCACTTTTTGAAATTTTGTCCCTGAAATTCTGTGTATTACTCTGATCATCCTGAAGAGATTCTGGTTTTCCTGCATTCAGCTCTTTCACATGATTTCTGAGCTGATGAGTCAGAGGAGTTGCAATGAAATGGCAGCTGTGGTCAGAATTTCCTTAAAATCTAAAGACAATGGAAGGGACATCCCTGGTGGTCCAGTGGTTAAAAATCTGCCTTCCAATGCAGGGGATGTGAGTTTGATCCCTGGTTGAGGAATCAAGATCCCACATGCTGCAGGGCAATGAGATACACGTGCCACAAGTAGAGAAAGCCTGTGCACTGCAGTGAAGACCCAGTGCAGCGAATATATACATAAACATTGAAAAAATAAAAATGGGGGAGAATTTCCTTACAGAAACATTTAAAACATGGATTTTTAAAAACTGAATTATAGCTGATTTACAATATTGTGTTAATTTCTGTTGTACAGCAAAGTGATTCAGTTATATATGTATATGTATATATACATTCTTTTTAATTTTTTGGCCATGACACATGGCACTCTGCATGTGGGATCTTAGTTCCCTGACCTGGAGTCGAGCCTGTGCCCCCTGCACAGTTGAGTGGAGCATGAAGTCCTAACCTCTGGACTGTCAGCAAAGTCCTACACAGTCTTTTTTTTTCTTTTTTCTTTTAAATTTTAATTGGAGGTTAATTACTTTATAATATTGTATTGGTTTTGCCATACATCAACATGAATCCGCCACAGGTATGCATGTGTTCTTTTAAAAATTCTTTTCCATTATGGCTTATTAGATGATATTAAATATACTTCCCTGTGCTAAACAGTAGGACCTTGCTGTTTAGTCATTCTGTATATAATGGATTACATCTGCTACCCCTGAAGTCCCAATCCATCCCTTCCTCGTGGCAACAAGTCTGTTCTCTAAGGACATGGATTCTTTAAATAAGACGCTGTCAGGCTCTTGGTATCTGCCCTGCATGATGCTCTAACCTAGAAGCCTCAGATTTTGCAAAGTGATACACTGATAACATTTCCCACCCCAGTTTTCCCCAAAGTATTACAGCAACCACCATACGGTTGCCAGCGTTTGGGTGGAGGAGCAGTAAAGGACATTTTTAAAAGCAACCACAGATCAGTCGGTTTCCTTATTGTTCAAGGCTGCTCTTGTAACTTGCCATCAATTCCTGATTCTTACACTGGGGATGTTCCGCTTATTTCTAGTTCCCTTCCTGGAATATCAGGTAAATAAAAGGAACTACGGGATGAAAAATTCAAAACCAGACATCGCATTGTCTATCATTGTTAATTTCACTAGAGAAAGATGCTTTTTTTGTTTTGGCCTTTTTTTTTTTTTTTAAGGATACAGTCCCAGAATAAATAGTCATAAATTGAATACAACTGTTTTTAAAATCATTTATTTAGGTTTTTTGGTTGCACTGGGTCTTCATTGCTGTGCTTGGGCTTTCTCTAGTAGAGGCAAGTGGGACCAACACTCCTTTGCGGTGCACAGGCTTCTCTTTGCGGCAGCTCTTGTTGCAGAGCACAGGCTTGAGGTCCATCACTTCAGTAGTTGCAGCTTGCAGGCTCAGTAGTTTTGGCTCATGGATTTCTTTGCTCCACAGCATGTAGAATCTTCCTGCACCAGGGATTGAACTTGTGTCTCCCACATTAGCGGGCATATTCTTTTACACTGTATCACCATGGGAGTTCTGAATACAATTGCTTTGACTTTCTCCATTATATTTCAGACTGGTGAAAGCTTATTCTTGGCCACAAATTTGGGAACAGTTAGTTTATTGTTCTTCCTCAGAGGTAGGTACCTCTGCAGGTAAGTTTTGTTCTTCCTCTGGATTCTAAGTTTCTCAAAGCTGCCTCATTTGGTAGAAACAGAGCTTAGGAGAGGCACACATCACTTCCTCTTATTTCCACAGATGGGGCTTTGTCTCATGGCCACACTCAGCTGCACGGGAAACTGGGAAACTCAGTCTTTATTCATGGTGACTGTTTATGTCAGCTTATGGTGAGAAATGAGCACAAACTTGGTGGCTCACAACCACAGAAATCTCTTCTCTTGCAGTTTCAGAAAACAAAAGTGCAAAATTGTTGTGTCTTAAAGCTGTATTCTCTCTGGAGGCTCTGGGGAGGATCCATTCTTGCCTTTTCCAGCTCCTCAGAGCTCCAGGCATTCCATGACTTGTGGCTGAAAAACTTCAATCTCTGCCTCTGTCTTCATATGGTCCTCTCTCCTCTCTGTGTCTATCTTATGCTTTCTTCTTCTAAAGACACCTGTCACCAGATTTAGGGGCCACTTGGGTATCCCAGGATGGTCTCATCTCGAGATCCTTAATTTCATTTGCAAAGACTCCTTTTTCAAATAAGGTCATATTTACGTTTTGGGGGTTGGTGTACCGACATGTTTTGGAGAACCCACTGCACTCTGTATCCACCACAGATCCTTTTATTAGGAAAAGGGAAGTGCAGACACTGAGGACAATGGGCCTTCTCTGCCCCATGCAGGATAATGGACATCCCCGGGCATCCACAGAGCCAAGCTTTGCAGAACTGGGAAAGTAATTGGGAACTTGCAGGTGGCTGAGATTTGAGACAGCGATAGGGACTGATTACACTGTCAACCACTCAGCAGCAGCGCCTGCCACCGCGGTGACCACTCCCCTCTATTTCCACCCCCTCCCTCCAGCCCCTCCCTGCTGTCAGCATCCTCAGCCGGAATCCCCATATTGAGCATGGCTCCCATGGGCTCTTTCATCGCAGGCTCCCTGCCATCTGCTGTCTCTCCCTGTGTCCCAGGCTGGGCGCCCTGTTAGGCAGGCTCTGAGAGGATGTTTAGTGTGTGGCAGGAGTTTTATTAAGATGTGTCCTGGGATCAAAACCTGTAAGAGAAGAGGAGAGGAAGCAGGACTCGCAGAAGAAGCTGAGTTGTGATGCAGGCCCCACCACAGCCAGCGCTGAAGTCTATATTTATTCCAACCCCGGGCCACTTCTCCTTCTATACATGTAGCCAAATGCTCTACTCGAAATGGCCCACTGAGGGATTTTTCATTGATTTTTCAAGACCACTCATTACTGGGGCTGCCGCACAACCGCCACGCCCTTTCTGTGGGTACCCACATACTAGCTGACCCATAAATGGACCAAGCTTTTTTCCTCTCTATCAGCTTGTCCTAAGCAACCCTCCCATCCTATATAGCCTAAGCATGAGCTAAGGGAGAGGCACTGGGACATGTGGTTTTTTTATTTCATTCCCCACCCCTCAGTCCTATTCACACTTAATCCCAGGTGGACCACTTCCATCTGATGACAATGCTCTGAGCCTTCCCCACATTAAGGCTTGGGTGGTTCACGAAGTGAAGCCCTGATGCCCAGTTGTGGCCATGTGGTCCCGGGGTATCCCATAGGCAAGCACCGTGTCTCTACTAGGGCCCTGTAAAGCGATGGCACAGGATTATTTTCCTAAAGGTGCACAGTTCTCCACTGCAGAAGATGTGGCCTTGCCTCTGTCCCTCAGAGGTCTCTGTTACAGTTCTCCCACCAGGGCTTATCACATGGCATCTCTTCCCGCTGCTGATACCTCCACTATCATAGATTCTGCTGAGCCTTAGGACCCAAATGGTAGGGCTGCTTGCTCTGTATCTCAGCCCTGCTGCACAGTCCTTCTCTTCTCTGGGTCCTTCTCTAATCTGGAAGCCTTGGACCTCCCTGGTGGTACAGTGGTTAAGAATCCACCTGCCAATGCAGGGGACTCAGGTTCGATCCTTGGTCCAGGAAGATTCCACATGCCTCAAGGCAACTAAGCCTGTGCGCTCCAACGACTGAACCTATGTGGTACAACAACTAAAGCCCATGTGACTAGAGTGTGTGCTCTGCAGTAAGAGAAGCCACCGCAGTGAGAAGCCTGTGTACCTCAGTGCAGAGTAGCCCCCGCCTGCTGCAACTACAGAAAACCTGAGCACAGCAATGAAGACCCAGTGCACCCCAGTAAATAAATAAGTGATCATTTTAAAAAATAAACTTAGAAAAATCTGGCAGCTTTAATGTGGTCCAGTATGTGAGTCAGAGAAGTATTTCCAGGTTGAAAAAAAGCTTTGCAGAAGCCCAGCAAGCACTGGACTTTCTCCTTTGTGGTGAAATATGCAAAGGAACAATGTTTTGTCCTTGACTTTGGATGGACTGTCTCAGTACTCTCTTGACCACTAGACCCTTGAAATTTGTACTGAAATGGAAAGCCCTGAATTTTCATAAGTTTTGTTTCCTACCCACTGGGATACGTGTGAACTATCAAGGCCTTGAGTGTGCTGGGCATTTTTTGCTTATCTGGTTTAATGAGTATGGTATCATTGACTCAGTGGGTCAACCTGATATTCTCCAGGGTGTCCAGATGGTCCAGATGTCTTTCTATTTGTCTTCTATTGTGACCTGGGGTAGGAGATTTAATAGAGCTCTGCAGAAAACCTCTAACTGTAGACTACGTCCATCTCATGCCAGGGCAAATGGTTTCTGATCCTCCTTTCTGACTGGGTGGAAAATAACACGTTCACCAAATCCATGGCTACATACCGTGGACATAAGGCCATGTTTATCCACTCTTTCAAGGACCACATCTGCCATGTTAGCTACAATTGGAGCTGCTGCTACTTGGTTGAGTTTGTCTGCCATTTTGACACCTCTGCCATTCTCTGTGATCTCAGTGTTTTTTTTCAGTGGATGTTAACTGATGAACACAGTGGGGTCATGATGGAGATCACCACCTCTACATCCTTCAATTATTATGTTTTTTTCTCTGCATCCATTGGATCTTTAAGAGTGACACTAACATCTGCCTCTGTCATTTGCCACTGGTACAAATGTTAACATTTGACCTGCCACTTTGTGGTGGGGGCTGTTGATGTTCAACCTGCTACCAGTAATGGGGTCCCACTCCTGGCTGGGCAGATACAAAACCTTCTCTTTGTGCCAGCTTTCTTGAACCATTCCAGCTACTGATTGTTGCAGGTCAGGTTTCTCAGGAATTAGACTTGGAGACAGTTCAGTGTGCAGGGTGTTTACTAAGGAACACCCTTAGAAACAAAGACCACGGAGGGGAAGGGATGGAAACAGGACTAAGTAGAGGGAGAAGCTGAACTGTGATTCAGACCCACAAGTGTCCTGGCCAATCCCATAGGAGCTAAAATGTTCCTTCAGAGTTGTGTCAGGCCAAGATGTCCAGGCCCTTGTGTTACACTCATTAATTATTATGTATCTTCTCCCTTGTCCCTCAGGAAAGCTCATGACTTGGGCAAGGTAGAACTCCCTTAATGGGCTTTCAGTGGAGTCAGCAGAACGCCAGCCCCTTCTCAGGCCCTTCTCAGTGGGGGTCTCAGTGTGTATCTGTGTCAACCACAGTGTGGCTTGCAGCTTCTGCTTCCGTGACCATATCCTCACTCTTTCACCAAGTCTTCTTCATTCAAGTTCACAGAAGAGAATCAGATTCAACTAATCCAAGTATCATGGATTGACAGCCAGCTGTGGGTTGGGATGACTTTCGAAGGAGTCAGATGCAAAGGAAGCAGGCTGAGCTTTGGCCTCCTAGTGCTCTTATCTGTACGATGGAGATGTCACCACCTATTTGTCACAACACTGCTGGGGAAAGTCAATGCAGTTACCTATGTTGCATGGCTAGCGTACAGTAGGCATGAAATTAGTGTAAGCATTCTTATACCATTCTTCTCTTCACCCTGAAATCAAGAACACTTCATTTCAACTCATTTCCTTCATTTCAACCAGTTCAACTCAACAAAGGTACACCATGGCAGCCAAGGTCTGCTGTCTACTCCACAGGCATGCCTTAACTGTCTCCCAGGTTGCCCCAACGAGTCCCTCTCCTGATTCACATTGATGTAGTCCAACCCCACACTGGGCCACGTTGGTCAGTGTGACCAGTAGAATAGAGCAGAAGGTAGCATGTTATTTTTTATATTAGGTTATAAAAAACACTGCAGCTTCCATCTTGCCCCTCCTCCTCTATTTCTCTCCTCCCTCCTTCCTTCCCAACCCTCTTGCCCGGCTCACTCATTTTGGAGAGGCCAGCTGCCACGTCATGAACAGCCTTATGGAGAAACCCACATGACAAGGAACTGAAGTCTTTTTGCCAACAAACACAGAAGTGATCTTGAAAGCAGATCCTCTGGACCCAGTCCAGCCTTCAACTGACTACAGCCCAACCAACAGCTGGACTAAAACCTCATGAGAGATCCTGAGCCAAAACCACCTTGCTAAACTGCTCCCAGATTTCTGACCCTCATATGACACTATATGAGACAATGTTTATTATTTTAAATTGTTGATTTTGGAGTAACTCAATATCCAGCAACAATTTACGTACTCCTCGCAACTGCTCCCCACTTATTCTAACAGAACCATGATTTTCCAGGTGGCTGGGGAGATCCTTATGCTCAGGGAAGATGGTTCTTTATTGCAATACATAATCAGAATCGTGACTTTTTTTAAAAAAACAAAGAGTCATAATTTAATAAAGCAGTTTTGGAAGCTTCCTTCTGCTTGAGCAGTGACTGGCCTACACTATGAATATCTGACCTGTTCTGACCAAAACAAGGAGGGTAGGAGAGAGCTCCACTTCACAAATAAAAAAATATAGGTTTGTGAAGAGATGGCCTTTGCCCTCTTGTCTTCACACTCCTCTGTCCCTAAACAGGAACTTAAAGCCTTGAGCACAACTGTCTTCCATCCATGGAACAACAGGGATGAGGGAGAAGCCAAGAGAATCATTCACACACTGGCTCTGACATCATCGGGGCAATGGACCAACACTGGCATCCCTCACTTCCAGATTTATTCTGTGAAAAGAAATTAAACAATTGCAAATGAATACAATCCTAATTGAATGATCTAAGCTCCTGCTATTTTTGGAGCACAGTGTAGGACATTGGGAACAGAGCAAGAACCAAATAGCCATGGTCCTGCCTTTGTGAAGTTTAAACCTTTGCTCAGGACAGAGTTCAGTTCAGTTCAGTCTCTCAGTCCTGTCCGACTCTGCGACCCCATGAATAGCAGCACGCCAGGCCTCCCTGTCCATCACCAACTCCCAGAGTTCACTCAAACTCATGTCCATCGAGTCAGTGATGCCATCCAGCCATCTCATCCTCTGTCGTCCCCTTCTCCTGTCCCCAATCCCTCCCAGCATCAGAGTCTTTTCCAATGAGTCAACTCTTCACATGAGGTGGCCAAAGTACTGGAGTTTCAGCTTTAGCATCATTCCTTCCAAAGAACACCCAGGACTGATCTCCTTTAGAATGGACTTGTTGGATCTCCTTGCAGTCCAAGGGACTCTCAAAAGTCTTCTCCAACACCACAGTTCAAAAGCATCAATTCTTCGGCACTCAGCTTTCTTCACAGTCCAACTCTCACATCCACATGTGACCACTGGAAAAACCAGTGACTGGACACTGGAAAAAACCTTGACTAGACAGACCTTTGTTGGCAAAGTAATGTCTCTGCTTTTCAATATGCTATCTAGGTTGGTCATAAGTTTCCTTCCAAGGAGTAAGTGTCTTTTATTTTCATGGCTTCAGTCACCATCTGCAGTGATTTTGGAGCCCCCTCCCCCTGCCCAAAAAAAATAAAGTCTGACACTGTTTCCACTGTTTCCCCATCTATTTCCCATGAAGTGATGGGACCAGGTGCCATGATCTTCGTTTTCTGAATGTTGAGCTTTAAGCCAACTTTTTCCCTCTGCTCTTTCACTTTCATCAAGAGGCTTTTTAGTTCCTCTTCACTTTCTGCCATAAGGGTGGTGTCATTTGCATATCTGAGGTTATTGATATTTCTCCTGGCAATCTTGATTCCAGCTTGTGCTTCTGCCAGCCCAGCATTTCTCATGATATACTCTGCATAGAAGTTAAATAAGCAGGGTAACAATATACAACCTTGTACTCCTTTTCCTATTTGGAACCAGTCTGTTGCTCCATGTCCAGTTCTAACTGTTGCTTTCTGACCTGCATATAGGTTTCTCAAGAGGCATGTCAGATGGTCTGGTATTCCCATCTCTTTCAGAATTTTCCACAGTTTATTGTGATCCACACAGTCAAAGGCTTTGGCATAGTCAATAAGGCAGAAATAGATGTTTTTCTGGAACTCTCTTGCTTTTTCCATGATCCAGCAGATGTTGGCAATTTGATCTCTGGTTCCTCTGCCTTTTCTAAAACCAGCTTGAACAACAGGAAATTCACGGTTCACGTATTGCTGAAGCCTGGCTTGGAGAATTTCAAGCATTACTTTACTAGCGTGTGAGATGAGTGCAATTGTGCGGTAGTTTCAGCATTCTTTGGCATTGCCTTTTCTTTGGGATTGGAATGAAAACTGACCTTTTCCAGTCCTGTGACCACTGCTGAGTTTTCCAAATTTGCTGGCATATTGAGTGCAGCACTTTCACAGCATCATCTTTCAGGATTTGAAAGAGCTCAACTGGAATTCCATCACCTCCACTAGCTTTGTTCATAGTGATGCTTTCCAAGGCCCACTTGACTTCACATTCCAGGATGTCTGGCTCCAGGTGAGTGATCACACCATTGTGATTATCTTGGTCATGAAGATCTTTTTTGTACAGTTCTTTTGTGCATTCTTGTCATCTCTTCTTAATATCTTCTGCTTCTTTTAGGTCCATACCATTTCTGTCCTTTATCAAGCCCATCTTTGCATGAAATGTTCCCTTGGTATCTCTAATTTTCTTGAAGAGATCTCTAGTCTTTCCCATTCTGTTGTTTTCCTCTATTTCTTTGCATTGATCACTGAGAAAGGCTTTCTTATCTCTTCTTACTATTCTTTGAAACTCTGCATTCAGATGCATATATCTTTCCTTTTCTCCTTTGCTTTTCACCTCTCTTCTTTTCACAGCCACTTGTAAGGCCTCCCCAGACAGCCATTTTGCTTTTTTGCATTTCTTTTCCACAGGGATGGTCTTGATCCCTGTCTCCTGTACAATGTCACGAACCTCCATCCATAGTTCATCAGGCACTCTGTCTATCAGATCTAGTCCCTTAAATCTATTTCTGACTTCCACTGTATAATCATAAGGGATTTGATTTAGGTCATACCTGAATGGTCTAGTGCTTTTCCCCACTTTCTTCAATTTAAGTCTGAGTTTGGCAATAAGGAGTTCATGATCTGAGCCACAGTCAGCTCCTGGTCTTGTTTTTGTTGACTGTATAGAGCTTCTCCATTTTTGGCTGCAAAGGATATAGTCAATCTGATTTTGGTGTTGACCATCTGGTGATGTCGATGTGTAGAGTCTTCTCTTGTGTTGTTGGAAGAGGGTGTTTGCTATGACCAGTGTGTTCTCTTGGTAAAACTCTATTAGCTTTTGCCCTGCTTCATTTTGTACTCTAAGGTCAAATTTGCCTGTTACTCCAGCTGTTTCTTGACTTCCTACTTTTGCATTCAAGTCCCCTATAATGAAAAGCACATCTTTTTTGTGTGTTAGTTCTAAAAGGTCTTGTAGTTCTTCATAGAACCATTCAACTTCAACTTCTTCAGTTCATTCTTGCCATCTCCTGTTTGACCACCTCCAATTTGCCTTGATTCATGGACTAACATTCCAGGTTCCTATGCAATATTGCTCTTTACAGCATCGGACCTTGCTTCTATCACCACTCACATCCACAACTGGGTAGTATTGTTTTTGCTTTGGCTCCATCTCTTCATTCTTTCTGGAGTTATTTCTCCACTCATCTCCTGTAGCATATTGGGCACCTACTGACCTGGGGAGTTCCTCTTTCAGTATCCTATCATTTTGCCTTTTCATACTGTTCATGGGGTTCTCAAGGCAAGAATACTGAAGTGACTTGCCATTCCCTTCTCTTCAGGACAGAGATAACAATCAAAAATCTGATGGACCTTTCAAAATATTGTAAAAGGAAAAGTAAAGCTGCTATGGGAGGTAAACCACAGAGTTGCCTGATCAAGCCTGAACTTTGGGGTAGATCCTACCACAAGCATCTTTTAAGGGGAGACCAGAAGGGTGGGTGAGAGTTGGCTGGGGAGGGAAGACTATCCAATAAGGGTCCCAGAGATAAGAGAATATGAGCTATTTGGGGAAACAGGAAGAGTGGGGGACATGAGGAGATGGATATTTGGTGACAGCTTGCATTCTAGGGGGACTCTTGGGCCACCGTAAGAATTTAGGACTTTAGCCTAAGAGCACTAAGAAGTTATAGGAATTTCCAACAGAGCAGGGATAGAATAAGGTTTGCTTTTTCGTTTGTTTATAATTTTTCTTTTAAAAAAATTTTTGGCTGTTCTGGGTCTTCATTGCTGCATGAAAGCTTTCTCTAGGTGGGGCAAGTAGGGGCTATGCTCTAGTTGGTGTGTGGGCTTCTCATCGCCTGGCGTCTCTTGCTGGGGAGCACAGACTCCAGGGCACGTGGGCTTCAGTGGTTGTGGCGCACAGGCTTAGCTGGCCCTCCCAGACCAGGGATTGAATCCATGACCTTATACCAGTCTGCACTGGCAGGTGGACTGTTAACCACTGAACCACTAGGAAGGCCCAAGATTTGCTTTTTGACCAGATGGCTCAGGCTGCCACACTAAGAAGGCTGGAGACAGGGTTATCACAAAGTAGGAAGTCATTTGGATGAAGATGATGCTGGAGGGGACCATGGTGGTGACAGTGGGGTGAGAAAAGTGAGTACATTCCAGACATGTTTAAAGGATACAATCACAGAGCCTACCGTCTTACTTGGGTTTCTCTTACCTTGGAAGTGAGGTATCTCTTCAAGGCTGCCGCAGCAAAGTGCAGCTGCCGCCCCTGACTTTGGACATGGGGTAGCTCCTCTCCACTGCTCCTGTGTGGTTGTGCAGCTGCTGGCTCCTGCAGCTAACCCAAGTAGGATGGTAAGCGCTGAGAGAGGGCATCAGAGGGCAGACAGACTGAAACCACAATCGCAGACAACTAGCCAATCTGATCACACAGACCACAGCTTGTCTAATTTAATGAAACAAAGCCACCCAAGATGGACAGGTCATGGTGGAGAGGTCCTACAGAATGTGGTCCACTGAAGAAGGAAATGGCAAACTACTTCAGTATTCCTGCCTTGAGATCCCCATGAACATCATAAAAAGGCAAAAAGATAGGACATTGAAAGATGAATTCAGCAGATCAATAGGTGCCCAATATGCTACTGGAGACGAGTGGAGAGAGAACTCCAGAAAGAATGCAGAGACAGGCCCAAAGCAAAAACAACACACTGTTGTGGATGTGAGTGGTGATAGAAGCAAGGTCCGATGTAAAGAGCAATATTGCATAGGAACCTGGAATGTTAGGTCCATGAATCAAGGCAAATTGGAAGTGGTCAAACAGGAGATGGCAAGAGTGAATGTCAACATTCTAGGAATCAGTGAACTAAGATGGAATAAAATGGGTGAATTTAACTCAGATGACCATTATATCTACTACTATGGGCAAGAATCCCTTAGAAGAAATGGAGTAGACATCATGTTCAACAAAAGAGTCCAAAATGCAGTACTTGGATGCAATCTCAAAAACGACAGGATGATCTCTGTTCATTTCCAAGGCAAATCATTCAATATCACAGTAATCCAAGTCTATGCCCCAACCAATAGTACTGAAGATGCTGAAGTCAGCAAAAACAAGACCAGGAGCTGACTGTGGCTCAGATCATGAACTCCTTATTGCCAAACTCAAACTTAAATTGAAGAAAGTAGGGAAAACCACCAAACCATTTAGGTATGACCTAAATCAAATCCCTTATGATTATACAGTGGAAGTGAGAAATAAATTTAAGGGACTAGATCTGATAGACAGAGTGCCTGATGAACTATGGATGGAGGTTCGTGACATTGTACAGGAGACAGGGATCAAGACCATCCCTGTGGAAAAGAAAATCAAAAAGGCAAAATGGCTGTCTGGGGAGGCCTTTCTGTGGAAAGAAGAGAAGTGAAAAGCAAAGGAGAAAAGGAAAGATATACCCATTTGAATGCAGAGTTCCAAAGAATAGCAAGGAGAGATAGAAAGCCTTTCTCAGTGATCAATGCAAAGAAATAGAAGAAGACAATAGAAGAGGAAAGACTAGAGATCTCTTCAAGAAAATTAGAGATACCAAGAGAACATTTCATGCAAAGATAGGCTCAATAAAGGCAGAAATGTTATGGACCTAACAGAAGCAGAAAATATTAAGAAGAGATGGCAAGAATACACAGAAGAACTGTACAAAAAAGATCTTCATGACCCAGATAGTCACGATGGTGTGATCACTCACCTAGAGCCAGACATCCTGGAAGGCGAAGTCAAGTGGGCCTTAGGAAGTATCACTACAAATAAAGCAAGTGGAGGTTCTGGAATTCCAGTTGAGCTATTTCAAATCCTAAAAGATGATGCTGTGAAAGTGCTGCACTCAATATGTCAGCAAATTTGGAAAACTCAGCAGTGGCCACATGACTGGGAAAGGTCACTTTTCACTCCAATCCCAAAGAAAGGCAATGCCAAAAATTGCTCAAACTACCACACAATTGCACTTATCTCACACGCTAGTAAAGTAATGCTCAAAATTCTCCAAGCCAGTCTTCAGCAGTATGTGAACCATGAACTTCCAGATGTTCAAGCTGGTTTTAGAAAAGGCAGAAGAACCAGAGATCAAATTGCCAACATCTGCTGGATCATCGAAACAGCAAGAGAGTTCCAGAAAAACATCTCAGTTCAGTTCAGTTCAGTTCAGTTCAGTTGCTCAGTCATGTCTGACTCTTTGCAACCCCATGAATTGCAGCACGCCAGGCCTCCCTGTCCATCACCAACTCCCGGAGTTCACTCAGACTCGCGTCCATCGAGTCAGTGATGCCATCCAGCCATCTCATCCTCTATCGTCCGCTTCTCCTCCTGCCCCAAAAGTTATGACCAACCTAGATAGCATATTGAAAAGCAGAGACATTACTTTGCTAACAAAGGTCCATCTAGTCAAGGCTATGGTTTTTCTAGTGGTCATGTATGGATGTGAGAGTTGGACTGTGAAGAAAGCTGAGAGCCGAAGAATTGATGCTTTTGAACTGTGGTGTTGGAGAAGACTCTTGAGAGTCCCTTGGACTCAGCTTGGAGATCCCCTTGGAGATCTCCCTTGGACTTACAAGGAGATCCAACCAGTCCATTCTGAAGGAGATCAGCCCTGGGATTTCTTTAGAGTGAATGATGCTGAAGCTGAAACTCCAGTACTTTGGCCACCTCATGCAAAGAGTTGACTCATTGGAAAAGACTCATGCAAAGAAAAGCATCTACTTCTGCTTTATTGACTATGCCAAAGCCTTTGTGTGGATCACAACAAACTGTGGAAAATTCTTCGAGAGATGGGACTCCCAGACCACCTGACCTGCCTCCTGAGAAATCTGTATGCAGGTCAAGAAGCAACAGTTAGAACTGGACATGGAACAACAGATTGGTCCCAAATAGGAAAAGGAGTATGCCAAGGCTGTATATTGTCACCTTGCTTATTTAACTTATATGCAGAGTACACCATGAGAAATGCTGAGCTGGAGGAAGCACAAGCTGGAATCAAGATTGCCAGGAGAAATATCACTAAATTTTGATATGCAGATGACACCACTCTTATGGCAGAAAGCAAAGAAGAACTAAAGAGCCTCTTGATGAAAGTGAAAGAGGAGAGTGAAAAAGCTGGCTTGAAGCTCAACATTCAGAAAACGAAGATCATGGCATCTGGTCCCATCACTTCATGGGAAATAGATGGGGAAACAGTGGTAACAGTGGCTGACTTTATTTTTCTGGGCTCCAAAATCACTGCAGATGGTGACTGCAGCCATGAAATTAAAAGACGCTTACTCCTTGGAAGGAAACTTATGACCAACCTAGATAGCATATTGAAAAGCAGAGACATTACTTTGCCGACTAAGGTCCGTCTAGTCAAGGCTATGGTTTTTCCAGTAGTCATGTATGGATGTGAGAGTTGGGCTATAAAGAAAGCTGAGTGCCGAAGAATTGATGCTTTTGAACTGTGGTGTTGGAAAAGACTCTTGAGAGTCCCTTGGACTGCAAGGAAATCCAACAAGTCCATCCTAAGGGAAAAGAGTCCTGGGTGTTCATTGGAAGGACTGATGCTGCAGCTGAAACTCCAATATTTTGGCCACATGATATGAAGAGCTGACTCATTTGAAAAGACCCTGATGTTTGGAAAGATTGAAGGCAGGAGGAGAAGGGGACGGCAGAGGATGAGATGGTTAGATGTCATTGCCTACTCAACGGACATGAGTTTGAGTAAACTCTGTGAGTTGGCGATGGATAGGGAGGCCTGGAGTGCTGCATTTCATGGGGTTGCAAAGAGTCAGAGATGACTGAGCGACTTAACTGAACTGAACTGAATCACAGAGCACTGGATGATGTCATCACAGAACCCTGCAGAGCTAGGAGGGGTGGCCCCAGGCATTTCTTTGCTTAGCTGAGTGGATGGATGGAGTGCAGGAGCAGGCCTCGGGGCCGAGGAAACCTCCAGGAAAGTGGCTATCACCACTCCTCTCCTTCCTCCCATTCCTCTCCCTGGACCATCTCAATGGCTTTGCCCTGGACTACTAGCTCTTCCAGGGCCAGAGAAGCTCCCCCCACATATCTCCGCACTGGCAGGGGCACCTGTGCCAAAAATAGGGAACTGCAAACGAGGTCAGATAACCATGCAGGAAACCATCTCTGTTTTTTGAGGGTGGGTCAAAGTGGTGGTAGAGATACCAGGAACCCAGCTGTGTGGTTTGGAGTCATGAGGAAGATAAGAGCCTGTCAGGGTTTCATCACTGCAGAGACAGATAAAACAACTGCGTTCATGTGATGAAGTCCAGGAAAATCCCTGCATGACAAACCAGGCTCCCTCCTCAAATGCTGGGCTGTTTCACAGGGTCTCTGGGCCCAGTGGAGTTCGAAGCTAAGAGGCTCCAGGCGATCACTAGTGACAGACAACTGTTGCCCAAGGAGAGGGGTGTCCCCACCACCTGATTACAGTGACAGTGAAAACTGGTTTGATCTGAAGCACTGCTATCAAGGGGGAGCTGGGGCCCATGCCCCAGGGCTGGGACCCAGGGTACCAGGTGCAAGATTAGGGAAGCCAGCTGGGATGGGGCAGAGGTTGGGGTGTAGACAGAATAGGCAGGCCTCCAATTGAGCTTGAAAGATTTTTTAAAACTTTTCTTTAGAGCAATTTTAGGCTCACAGCAACCTTGAGAAGAAAGTATAGAGATTTCCCATATATCTGTCTTACATCTGGGCAGCTTCCCCAATGAACCAGACCTACATATTAGTCACTAATGATAAACCTGCTCTGACACATCAGTCCAGTTCAGTTCAGTTGCTCAGTTGTGTCCGACTCTTTGTGACCCCATGGACTGCAGCACACCAGGCCTCCCTGTCCATCACCAATTTCTGGAGTTTACTCAAACTCATGTCCATTGAGTTGGTGATGACATCTAACCATCTCATCCTCTGTCATCCCCTTCTCCTCCTGCCTTCAATCTTTCCCAGCATCAGGGTCTTTTTAAATGAGTCAGTTCTTTGCATCAGGTGGCTAAAGTATTGGAGTTTCAGTTTCAGCATCAGTACTTCCATGAATATTCAGAACTAATTTCCTTTAGAATGGACTCGTTGGATCTCTTTGCTGTCCAAGGGACTCTTAAGAGTCTCCTCCAACACCACAGTTCAAAAGCATCAATTCTTCTGTGCTCAGCTTTCTTTATAGTCCAACTCTCACTTCCATACACGACTACTGGAAAAACCACAGCTTTGACTAGACAGACCTTCGTCAGCAGAGTAATGTCTTTGCTTTTTAATATGCAGTCTAGGTTGGTCATAACTATTCTTCCAAGGAGAAAGCATCTTTTAATTTCATGGCTGCAGTCACCATCTGCAGTAGAGCCCAAGAAAATGAAGTTTGTCACTGTATCCACTGTTTCCCCATTTATTTGCCATGAAGTGATGGGAACAGATGCCATGATCTTAGTTTTCTGAATGTTGAGTTCTAAGCCAAATTTTTCACTCTTCTCTTTCACTTTCATCAAGAGGCTCATTAGTTCTTCCTCGCTTTCTCCCGTAAAGGTGGTGTCATCTGCATATCTGAGGTTATTGATATTTCTCCCAGCAATCTTGATTCCTGCTTGTGTTTCATCCAGCCCAGCATTTCTCATGAAGTACTCTGCATATAAGTTAAATAAGCAGGGTGACAATATACAGCCTTGATGTACTCCTTTCCCGATTTGGAACCAGTGTGTTGCTCCATGTCCAGTTCTAACTGTTGCTTCTTGACCTGTATACAGATTTCTCAGGAGGCAGGTCAGGTGGTCTGGGAGTCCCATCTCTCGAAGAATTTTCTGCAGTTTGTTGTGATCCACACAGTCAAAGGCTTTGGCATAGTCAATAAGGCAGAATTAGATGTTTTTCTGGAACTCTCTTGCTTTTTCCATGATCCAGTGGATGTTGGCAACTTAATCTATGGTTTCTCTGCTTTTTCTAAATCCAGCTTGACCATCTGGAAGTTCATGGTTCATGTACTGTTGAAGCCTTGCTTGGAGAATTTTGAGCATTAACTTGCTGGGGTGTGAGATGAGTGCAATTGTACGGTAATTTGAGCATTCTTTGGCATTGCCTTTCTTTGGGATTGGAATGAAAATTGATCTTTTCCAGTCCTGTGGCCACTGCTGAGTTTTCCAAATTTGCTGGCATATTGAGTGCAGCGCTTTCACAGCATCATCTTTCAGGATTTGAAATAGTTCAACTAGAATTCCATCACCTCCACTAGCTTTGTTCATAGTGATGCTTTCTAAGCCCCACTTGACTTCACATTCCAGGATGTCTGGCTCCAGGTGAGTGATCACACCATTGTTATCTTGGTTGTGAAGATCTTTTTTATACAGTTCTGTGTATTCTTGCCACCACTTCTTAATATCTCCTATTTCTGTTAGGTCCATACCATTTCTGTCCTTTATCGAGCCCATCTTTGCATGAAATGTTCTCTTGGTATCTCTAATTTTCTTGAAGAGATCTTTAGTCTTTCCCATTTTGTTGTTTTCCTCTCTTTCTTTGAACTGATCACTGAGGAAGGCTTTTTTTTTTTTTTAATCTCTCCTTGCTATTCTTTGGAACTTTGCATTCAGATGCTTGTATCTTTCCTTTTCTCCTTTGCTTTTCGCTTCTCTTCTTTTCACAGCCATTTGTAAGGCCTCCCCAGAGAGCCATTTTGCTTTTTTGTATTTCTTTTCCATGGGGATGGTCTTGATCACTGTCTCCTGTACAATGTCACGAACCTCCATCCATAGTTTATCGGGTACTCTATCAGATCTAGTCCCTTAAATCTATTTCTGACTTCCACTGTACAATCATAAGGGATTTGATTTAGGTCATACCTAAATGGTCTAGTGGTTTTCCCTACTTTCTTCAATTTAAGTCTGAGTTTGGCAATAAGGAGTTCATGATCTGAGCCACAGTCAGCTCCTGGTCTTGTTTTTGCTGACTGTATAGAGTTTCTCCATCTTTGGCTGCAAAGAATATAATCAATATGATTTCAGTATTGACCATCTGGTGATGTCGATGTGTAGAGTGTTCTCTTGTGTTGTTGGAAGAGGGTGTTTGCTATGACCAGTGTGTTCTCTTGGCAAAACTCTATTAGCTTTTGCCCTGCTTCATTTTGTACTCTAAGGCCAAATTTGCCTGTTACTCCAGGTATTTCTTTACTTCCTACTTCTGCATTCCAGTCCCCTATAAAGAGAAGGACGTCTTTTTTGGGTGTTAGTTCTAAAAGGTCTTGTAGGTCTTCATATAACTGTTCAACTTCAGCTTCTTCAGTGTTACTGGTTGGGGCATAGACTTGGATTACTGTGATATTGAATGGTTTGCCTTGGAAATGAACAGAGATCATTCTGTCATTTTTGACATTGCATCCAAGTACTGCATTCGGACTCTTTTGTTGAACATGATGTCTACTCCATTTCTTCTAAGGGATTCCTGCCCACAGTAGTAGATATAATGGTCATCTGAGTTAAATTCACCCATTTTATTCTATCTTAGTTCGCTGATTCCTAGAATGTCAACGTTCACTCTTGCCATCTCCTATTTGACCACATACAGTTTGCCTTGATTTATGGACCTAACATTCCAGGTTCCTATGCAATATTGCTCTTTACAGCATTGGACCTTGCTTCTATCACCAGTCACATCCACAACTGGGTTTTGTTTTTGCTTTGGCTCCATCCCTTCATTCTTTCTGGAGTTATTTCTCCACTGATCTCCTGTAGCATTTGGGCACCTACCGACCTGGGGAGTTCCTCTTTCAGTGTCCTATTATTTTGCCTTTTCATACTATTCATGGGGTTCTCAAGGCAAGAATACTGAAGTGGTTTGCCATTCCCTTCTCCAGTAGACCACATTCTGTCAGACCTCTCCACGATGACCCAACCGTCTTGGGTGGCCCCACTGGGCAGGGCTCAGAGCCATGCTCAGTAAATCTTTAATCCAGTTCCCTCCCTGTTATTTGACCTGAGGCCAAACTATGGTTGAGGTAATTAAGATAATGGTGACCTCCTTCAAAAGGTCCCCATGCACATGCTGCTAAACTCAGTGCCCCCAACCCTGCAGCCAGCCACCGCCAACCCATGCCTCTGCCAGAGACTCCTGGACATTCATGGGCAAATCTGGGTCAGTCTCTTGTGGGGTCACTACTCCCTTCTCCTATGTCCTGGTGTGCACAAGTTTCTGTTTGTGCCCTCCAAGAGTCTGTTTCGCCAGGCCTGTGTAAGTTCTTGTGGCTCAGTGGTGGGGTTAATGGCAACCTCCTCCATCAGGGCTTTTGCCATACCCAGGGCTGCTGCACCCAGAGCCCCTGTCGTTGCAGCAGGCCACTGCTGACCTGTATCTCCTCAGGAGACACTCAAACACAGTTCTGTCTCAGTCTCTGTGGGGTCTCTTGGTCCTGGCACACACAAGGTTTGAGCCCTCTGAGTGTCTCTTGCAGATATGTTTGATTCTCAACATGGTTTCGACCCTTCTACCATCTTGCTGGGGCTTCTTCTTTGCCCTTGGACATGGGGTATCTCCTCAAGTCACTCCAGCACATGCAGCCACAGCTCCAGCACTGGAAAAGAGACTTAGAGGTTCAGTTCAGTTCAGTTCAGTCACTCAGTTGTATCCTACTCTTTGTGACCCCATGAATCGCAGCATGCCAGGCCTCCCTGTCCATCACCAACTCCCAGAGTTCACTCAGACTCACATCCATTGAGTCAGTGATGCCATTCAGCCACCTCATCCTCTGTCATCCCCTTCTCCTCCTGTCCCCAATCCCTCCCAGGATCAGAGTCTTTTCAAGTAAGTCAACATGTTGTATGAGGTGGCCAAAGTACTGGAGTTTCAGCTTCAGCATCAGTCCTTCCAATGAACACCCAGGACTGATCTCCTTTAGAATGGACTGGTTGGATCTCCTTGAAGTCCAAGGGACTCTCAAGAGTCTTCTTCAACATCACAGTTCAAAAGCAACAATTCTATGGCACTCAGCTTTCTTTACAGTCCAACTCTCACATCCATACATGACCACTGGAAAAACCATAGTCTTGACTAGATGGACCTTTGTCAGCAAAGTAATGTCTCTGCTTTTGAATATGTTATCCAGGTTGGTCATAACTGTCCTTCCAAGGAGTAAGCGTCTTTTAATTTCACGGCTGCAATCACCATCTGCAGTGATTTTGGAACCCCCCAAAATAAAGTCTGACACTGTTTCCACTGTTTTCCCATCTATTTCCCATGAAGTGATGGGACCAGATGGCATGATCTTACTTTTCTGAATGCTGAGATTTAAGCCAACTTTTCCACTCTCCTCTTTCACTCTCATCAAGAGGCTTTTTAGTTCCTCTTCACTTTCTGCCATAAGGGTGGTGTCATCTGCATATCTGAGGTTATTGGTATTTCTTCCGGCAATCTTGATTCCAGCTTGTGCTTCTTCCACTGTCTCCCAAAGTCCATAGTTTAAATTAGGGTTCACGCTTGGTGTTGTACATTCTGGGTTTGGACAAATGTCTAATGATATGTATCCACCATTATAGTATCACAGCAGCTGCAAAAATCCTCTGTGCCCCACTTATTCATTTCTCTCCTAACCTTTGGCCACCACTGATCTTTTTACTGTCTCCATGGTTTTTCCTTTTCCAGAATGTCATATGGTTGGAATCACACAGTATGTAGCCTTTTCAGATGGGCTTCTTTCATTAGTAATATGCATTTAAGTTTCTTCTCTGTCTTTTCACGTCTTGATAACTAATCTTTTTTTTTTTTTAGTAGTGAGTGTACTCCACTGTCTGAATGTATCCCAGCTTATTTATCCATTCACTTGCTGAAGAGTGGGCTTCCTTGGTGGCTCAGCTGGTAAAGAATCTGCCTGAAATGCAGGAGACCTTGGTTCGATCCCTGGGTTGGGAAGATCCCCTGGAGATGCGGAAGGCGATCCACTCCAATATTCTGGCCTGGAGAATTCCATGGACTATACAGTCCATGGGGTCACAAAGAGTTGGACACAACTGAGTGATTTTCACTTTCACATTCATTTTCCTGAAGAACATCTTGATCACTTCCAAGTTTGGGCAACTCTAAATGAAGCTGCTATAAACATCTATGTGCAGGTTTTTGTGTGAACATAAGTTTTCACCTCCTTTGGAAGAAACCACCAAATTGTCTTCTTAAGTGGCTGTACCGTTTTGCAGTCCCATCAGCAGTGAATAAGCTTTCCTACTGTTCCACATCTTCACCAGTACTTGGTGTTGTCAATGTTCTGGATTTTGGCCATTTTAATAGGCGTGTAATGATGTTTTGGCCATTCTAATAAGTGTGTAAAATTGTTGTTTTAATTTGCATTTCCCTGATGACATATCTTCTTTGGTGAGGCATCTGTTAAAGTCTTTGATTTATTTTTTAATCAGGTTGTTCATTTTCTTATTGTTGAGTTTGGAGAGTTTCTTTGAGTATTTTGTATAATAATCTTTTATCAAATGCATCTTTTGCAAATATTTTCTCCCACTCTGTGGCTTGTCCTTTCATTCCCTTAACATCGTCTTTCACAGAGCAGATACTTTTTAATTTTAGTGGAGTCCAACCTATCAGTTTTTTCTTCCATGGATTGTACCTTTGGTGGCATGCCCCTAAAAAGCCATCACCACACCTAAGTCATCTAGACTTTCTCCTGTGTTACCTTCCAGGAATTTGATAGTTTTGCATTTTATACCAAGATCTACAGAATGATCCACTTTGAGTCAGTTTTTGTGAAGGATATAAAGTCTTTGTCTAGATTCAATTTGTGCAGCACCATTTGTGAAAAAACTATCTTTGCTCCATTGTATTGCATTTGCTCCTTTGTCAAAGATCAATTGACTATATCTCTGTGGATCTATTAAGCTCTGTATTCTAGTCCATTGATCTGTTTGTCTGTTCTTTCACCAATACTGTACTGTCTTGATTATTGTAGTTTTTACAGTGAGTCAAAATTAGGCGGTGTTGGTCCTCCAACTTGTTTTTCTTCAATATTGTGTTGATCATTCTAGGTCTTTTGCTTCTCCATATTAACTTCAGAATCATTTTGGTGATATCCACAAAATAACTTACTGGGATTTTGATTGGGATGGGGTTGACTCTATAGATAAATTTGGGAAGAGCTGACATCTTTACAAGATTGAGTATGTCTGCCCATGAATATGGAATATCTCTCCATATATTTAGGTGTTTTTTTTTGTTCATCAGAGTTTTCCCCATGTAGATCTTGTACATATTTTGTTAGCTTTATACCTAAGTATTTCATTTGGGGGTGCTAACATAAATGATATTTCATTTTAATTTCAAATTCCACTTATTAATTGCTAGTACACAGGAAAGTGATTTACTTTTGAATATTAATCTTATATCTTACAAATGCTGTAATTGTTTATTATTTTCAGAACAATATTTTGGACCAGTTCTTTTGATTTTCTACACAGATCATCATGTCAGCTACTAACAAAGACTGTTTTATTTCTTTCTTCCCAATCTGTGCACCTTTTATTTCCTTTTTTTTTTTTTGTCTTATTGCATAAGCTAGACCTTTCAGTATAATGTTGGAAAGGAGTACTGGGAGGGGATATCCTTATTTTGTTCCTGATCTTAGGGGGAAAGTTTCAAGTTTCTCACCATTACTATGAAGTTAGTGGTAGGTCTTTTGGTAGATATTCTTTATGAATTTAAGGATCATCTTGAGTTTTTAGAATAGAGAGTGTGTCATGAAGAGAAATGTAGGGATTCAGTTGTTAGGCATAAGTACCTATGGCTCTCAGAAACAAGATTGGACCCGGAGGCAAGAACAGAGTCTTAAGGAGGTCTGGGAAATATCTACAATTCTGTTTATTCTTCCTGTTGTAGATCAGGATGGATCTGAGCCTCCAGCTGGGAAATGAGGAGACAGTGGCTAGCCATGAGGAAACAAGGACCTAGGAACATCACTGAGAATGCTCTCCTGTGAGACTGAAGTCTGTGCTCCAGGCAAGAATTCAGAGACCCCTGGAAGGCATCTTGGGGAGAGGCCTGGACAAACAAATCCTGTGATTGTGACTCTGATCAAAGGAATTTGAAGGCAGATGTCTAATGGAGTAGTCAGGAGAAGGGGGTGTAGAGTGCTGGGCCCAGAGAGAGCAGCCTAGTCTGGGATCCTGCACAATCTTTGGGAACCAGAATCACTAGCTCTGGTTGGGGAGGCTAACAGAGGGATGGGAGGGAACTTAAGCCCCTCGTGGCCCCCTTTCCCATCCAAAGGATCACCACCTCACCTCACCATTGGCAGGGACCTGCCAAAGACTTAGGGAGTGCTCAGTCTCTGTTCCTAAGTTTAGATGCATTTTCTCAGGGGTACTGCATAAGATCCTGCTTCTCTCTAAACTGTGGTTTGGTGCTATCTCTAGACTGAGCTCTCTGTTACATAATTTGATTCTTTTGAATTGATAATTTCTTGAGTACAACAGAGGAAGTGTTAAGCATGTGTCTTAGGGTGATTAGCATGGGACAGATAGTGTTTCTCACATGAGATGGTCAGGCAATGAGGCCAGGTAGGGGTTGGAATTTGGTAGGAAGGCAGATGAGGAGAGCAAAATAGATTCAGATGCATGGGGTCATCAGCCCTGGCTAGGGTCCAAGGCCATCAGGGCCTCTCCCATCTGAGTGCTGCCCCAGGACCTGAGCCCCAGCATTGCTCTCTCCTCCCAGCCTGGTTGGTGGGGTGGCTTTTCATGCAGCTAGTTCTCCTGTGGGCTTCAGAAATTCTCTGTATCACTCTTTCCCTTCAAGGGACCATTCACTCTGTAGCCTCAATACCCACTAAGGCAAGAGGCCTCAAAAGTGCCATAGGGCATTCCACATTCTTGGGACTTTGTTTCCCTGATGATTACAAGATAAAACTTGACAGAGGTAATAAATCTGGTTAATTGAGGGAAGTCACAGAGGTTCTCCCCTTCACGAATCACTGCAGCCATCAAATCAGAAGATGATTGCTTCTTGGCAGGAAAGCTATGACAAACCTAGGCAGTGTATTGAAAATCAGAGACATCACTCTGCCAACAAAGGTCTGTATAGTCACAGCTAAGCTCTTCCTAGTGGTCACATATTGTTATAAGAGCTGGACCATAAAGAAGGCAGAATGCCAAAGAATTGATGCCTTTGAACTGTGGTGCTGGAAAAGACTCTTGAGAGTTCCTCGGGCAGCAAGGAGATCAAACCAATCAATGTTAAAGGAAATCAACCCTCAATATTCATTGGAAGGACTGATACTGAAACTGAAGCTGATTTTGGGCAACTAACACAAACAGCCAACTCATTGGAAAAGTCCCCTATGCTGGGAAAGATTGAGGACAGAAGGAGAAGAGGATGTAAGAGGATGAGATGGTTGGATGGCATCACCAATGCAATGGACATGAACTTGGGCAAGCTCTAGGAGATAGTAAGGGACAGGGAGGCCTGGTGTGCAGCAGCCCATGGGCTCACAGAGTCGGATATGACTGAGCAACTGAACAACAACAAAGGTTCTGGAACTTCCATGGACCTTCCTCTGCACAGAATGGGTCAATGGTGCTCAGTGATGTTATCTCAGCTTCAATGACCTTGGAGAAGATCACCTGTCTTTTTTTTTTCTAGAAGGAGGAACTGCACTCATCCTCAATGATGCCTGAGGGAGAGGAAGCGTTCATTCATGCCTTGGCCCTGAATTATCAAGAATGGAGGATGGGTCAGGTGTCCAGTGGCCCCAGGCCAGCTGGAACTGGTTATCATTTTCCCCAAAGGGCTATCAGGCCAAGCCCAGCACATTGACTTCCTTATTCACCCCAGCCACCGCCAGAATTCCAGATGCCCAGGGCTTCCCCCATGACCTAGAACTTCATTCCTGAATTCTCTGTATGCTTCCTAATTGGACCCTTGTCTGATCATTCAGCCTTTCCAAACCCTTTCCTGCACTCTTGGGAACTCCTGGTCTAACAACAGCTCATGTTTCCTATTCTGACTCTTCCCATCATTCCTATTAAGGGTTGAATTGCATCTCCCCTCAACACAGTTCATGGACTTCTCAGATGGCTCAGTGGTAAAGAATCTGCCTGCCAATGCAAGAGACACAGGAAACTTGAGTTTGATCCCTGGGTCCTAAAGATCCCCTGGAGGAGGAAATGACAACCCACTCCAGTATTCTTGCCTGGAAAATCCCAAGGAGAGAGAAGACTGATGGGCTGCAGTTCATAGGATTGCAAAAAGTCAGACACAACTGAACGACTAAGCACACACCTACCTACCCTCAGTATGAAAAGGTAAAAAGACAGGACACTGAAAGATGAACTCACCAGGTCAGTAGGTACCCAATATGCTACTGGAGATCAGTGGAGAACTAACTGCAGAAAGAATGAAGAGACTGAGCCAAAGCAAAAACAACACCCAGTTGTGGATGTGACTGGTGATGGAAGTAAAGTCCAATCCTGTAAAGAGCAATACTGCATAGGAACCTGGAATGTTAGGTCCATGAATCAAGGTAAATTGGAAGTGGTCAAATAGGAGATGGCAAGAGTGAATGTCAACATTCTAGGGATCAGCGCACTAAGATGGACTGGAACGGGTGGATTTAATTCAGAAGACCATTATATCTACTACTGTGGGCAAGAATCCCTTAGAAGAAATGGAGTAGCCATCATAGTCAACAAGAGTCTGAAATGCAGTGCTTAGACGCAATGTCCAAAATGACAGAATGATCTCTGTTTGTTTCCAAGGCAAACCATTCAATACCACAGTAATCCAAGACTATGCCCCGACCAGTAATGCTAAAGAAGCTGAAGTTGAATGGTTCTATGAACACCTACAAATTCTTCAAGAACAAACACCCAAAAAAGATGTCCTTTTCATTGTAAGGGACCAGAATGCAGAACTAGGAAGTCAAGATATACTTGGAGTAACAGGCATATTTGGCCTTGGAATACAGAATGAAGCAGGGCAAAGGCTAATAGAGTTTTGCCAAAAGAACACACCAGTCACAGCAAACACCCTCTTCCAACAACACAAGAGAAGACTCTACACATCGACATCACCAGATGGTCAATACTGAAATCATATTGATTATATTCTTTGCAGCCAAAGATGGAAAAGCTCTATACAGTCAGCAAAAACAAGACCGGGAGCTGACTGTGGCTCAGATCATGAACTCCTTATTACCAAACTCAGACTTAAATTGAAGAAAGTGGGGAAAAGCACTAGACCATTCAGGTATGACCTAAATCAAATCCCTTATGATTATACAGTGGAAGTGAGAAATATATTCAAGGGATTAGATCTGATAGACAGAGTGCCTGAAGAACTGTGGACAGAGGTTCGTGACACTGTACAGGAGACAGGGATCAAGATCATCCCCAAGAAAACGAAACGCAAAAGGCAAAATGGTTGTCTGAGGAGGCCTTACAAACAGCTTGGCTCAGAGGTTAAAGCGTCTGCCTGCAATGCGGGAGACCCCAGTTCAATCCCTGGGTCAGGAAGATCCCCTGGAAAAGGAAATGGCAACCCACTCCAGTATTCTTGCCTGGAGAATCCCATGGAGGAAGGAGCCTGGTAGGCTACAGTCCACGGGGTCGCAAAGAGTCAGACACGACTGAGCTACTTCACTTTCACTTACAAACAGCTATGAAAAGAGGAGAAGTGAAAGGCAAAGGAGAAAAGGAAAGATATAAGCATCTGAATGCAGAGTTCCAAAGAATAGTAAGAAGAGATAAGAAGCCTTTCTCGGTGATCAATGCAAAGAAATAAAGGAAAACAATAGAAGAGGAAAGACTAGAGATCTCTTCAAGAAAATTAGCAAAACCAAGGGAAATTTTCATGCAAAGATGGGCACAATAAAGGACAGAAGTGGTATGGACCTAACAGAAGCAGAAGATATTAAGAAGAGGTGGCAAGAATACACAGAAGAACTGTACAAAAAAGATCTTCCTGACCCAGATAATCACGATGGTGTGATCACTCAACTGGAGCCAGACATCCTGGAATGTGAAATCAAGTGGGCCTTAGGAAGCATCACTACGAATAAAGCAAGTGGAGGTAATGGAATTCCAGTTGAGCTATTTCAAATCCTGAAAGATGCTGCTGTGAAAGTGCTGCATTCAATATGCCAACAAATTTAGAAAACTCAGCAGTGGCCACAGGACTGGAAAAGGTCAGTTTTCATTCCAATCCCAAAGAAAATCGATGCCAAAGAATGCTCAAACTACCGCACAATTGCACTCATCTCACACCCCAGCAAAGTAATGCTCAAAATTCTCCGAGCGAGGCTTCAACAGTACATGAACCATGAACTTCCAGATGTTCAAGCTGGATTTAGAAAAGGCAGAGGAACCAGAGATCAAGTTGCCAACATCCACTGGATCATTGAAAAAGCAAGAAAGTTCCAGAAAAATGTTTAATTCTGCTTAATTGACCCCACCAAAGCCTTTGACTGTGTGGATCACAACAAACTGCAGAAAATTCTTCGAGAGATGGGACTCCCAGACCACCTGACCTGCCTCCTGAGAAATCTGTATACAGGTCAAGAAGCAACAGTTAGAACTGGATATGCAACACACTGGTCCCAAATAGGAAAAGGAGTACATCAAGGCTGTATATTGTCACCCAGCTTATTTAACTTATATGCAGAGTACATCATGAGAAATGCTGGACTGGATGAAACACAAGCTGGAATCAAGATTGCCAGGAGAAATACCAATAACCTCAGATATGCAGATAACACCACCCTTGTGGCAGAAAGGAGCCTCTTGATACAAGTAAAAGAGGAGGGTGAAAAAGTTGGCTTAAAGTTCAACATGCAGAAAACTAAGATCATGGCATCTGGTCTCATCACTTCATGGCAAACTGATGGGGAAACAGTGGATACAGTGACAGACTTTATTTTCTGGGGCTCCAAATCACCACAGATGGTGACTACACCCATGAAATTAAAAGACACTTGCTCCTTGGAAGAAAAGTTATGACCAACCTAGACAGCATATTAAAAAGCAAAGACATTGTTTTTCCAACAAAGGTCTGTCTAGTCAAAGGTCTGTCTATGGTTTTTCCAGTAGTCCTGTGTGGATATGAGAGCTGGACTATAAAGAAAGCTGAGCACCAAAGAATTTGATACTTTTGAGCTGTCGGGCTGGAGAAGACTTGAGAGTCCCTTGAACAGCAAAGAGATCCAACCAGTCCATTCTAAAGGAAATCAGTCCTGAATATTCATTGGAACAACTGACGCTGAAGCTGAAACTCCAATACTTTGGCAACCTGATACAAAGAACTGATTCATTTGAAAAGATCCTGATGCTGGGAAAGATTGAAAGCAGGAAGGGAAGGGGACCACAGAGGATGAGATGGTTGGATGGCATCACCAACTCAATGGACATGAGTTTGAGTAAACTCCAGGAGTTGGTGATGGACAGGGAGGCCTGGTGTGCTGCAGTCCATGGGGTTGCAAAGACCGTGCTCCAGTCCATGGTTGGACATGACTGAGCGACTGAACTGAACTGACCTATCCTCAATCCATATGCTGGAGTCCTAACCCCTAGGACCTCAGAATGTGTCCTTATTTGAAGACAGAGGCTTTTTAGAGGTAATCAATTTAAAATGAGGTCACTATGGGTCAAATGAGGTCAAAATCAACCCCTCATGCAATATAACTGGTATCCTTATAAAAAGAGGAAGTTTGGAAGCAGGCACATCCTTATAAAAAGAGGAAATTTGGAGGCAGGCACATCCTTATGAAAAGAGGAAACCTGGAGATAAACACACATACAGAGAGAACACTCTGTGAGTATAAACACCATCTACAAGCCAAGGAAAGAGGCCAGGAACAGACCCTTCCTTCTTGGCCCTTGAAGGAAACAGCCCTGCCAACAGCTTGGCTTTAGCCTTTTGGCCTCCAGAGGTAAGGCAGATTTTTGTTGGTTGAGCTACGCAGTCTATGCTATGGTGTTAAGGTAGCCCCAGAAAACTGTGATTCCCGTCTAGCTCTGACTCAAACTTGCCCTCCCTGGAGGACACCTGCTTCCTCTGCATCTCTCTCTGGTGGAGGATTGTTTTCTCTCAATCCATCCCCTACTCATCTGAAGTTCACAGCATTGGACTTTACCTGGCTCCCTTCCATGTTCCTGGCATCTGCCAACATTCCAATTGACCCCTATCAATCACTGATGGCTCGAGGACCTGGCTTGCCGTCTTCTTCCCTTCACATCATTTCCAAGATTGATCCATCCAGCACCTCAGCCCCTTGACCACTCATCAGATGAGTGGCAGGGCTGTGGTTCAGAGTCTTTGTTTCCTTCTATAGTCCCGCGGCCGACAGGTGAAGCATCTGGATTCTGGAGTTAATCTACCTGGGGTTGATTTCTGTCACTGTCACCTAGAACTGAGTCCTCAGGCACATCTAACCTCTCTGTGTATCAATGTCTTTGCTTATAAAGTGAGAATAAGACTAGCATCTACTTTATGAAGTTGTTTTGAGGACTAAATGAGAAAAGACAAATAAGAAACTATATGCTACATAATAAACTCATAATAAATGCTAATATTGGGACTTCACTGGTAGTCTAGTGGTTAAGACTCTACGCTTCCAATGCTGGGGCCATGGGTTCAATCCCTGGTCAGGGAACTAAGATCCTTGTACCGTGGGATCTTAGTGGTATCACATGCTGTATCATGCAGCCCCCTAAAATTGCTAGTATTAGTATTCAGTTCAGTTCAGTTCAGTCGCTCAGTCGTGTCCGACTCTGCGACCCCATGAATCGCAGCACGCCAGGCCTCCCTGTCCATCACCAACTCCCGGAGTTCACTCAGACTCATGTCCATCGAGTCAGTGATGCCATCTAGCCATTTCATCCTCTGTCGTCCCCTTCTCCTCCTGCCCCCAATCCCTCCCAGCATCAGAGTCTTTTCCAATGAGTCAGCTCTTCTCATGAGGTGGCCAAAGTACTGGAGCGTCAGCTTTAGCATCATTCCTTCCAAAGAAATCCCAGGTCTTATCTCCTTTCGAATGGACTTGTTGGATCTCCTTGCAGTCCAAGGGACTCTCAAGAGTCTTCTCCAACACCACAGTTCAAATGCATCAATTCTTCGGCGCTCAGCCTTCTTCACAGTCCAACTCTCACATCCATACAAGACCACAGGAAAAACCATAGCCTTGACTAGATGGACCTTAGTCGGCAAAGTAATGTCTCTGCTTTTGAATATACTCTCTAGGTTGGTCATAACTTTTCTTCCAAGGAGTAAGCGTCTTTTAATTTCATGGCTACAGTCACCATCTGCAGTGATTTTGGAGCCCCCAAAAATAAAGTCTGACACTGTTTCCCCATCTATTTCCCATGAAGTGATGGGACCAGATGCCATGATCTTCGTTTTCTGAATGTTGAGCTTTAAGCCAACTTTTTCACTCTCCTCTTTCACTTTCATCAAGAGGCTTTTTAGCTCCTCTTCACTTTCTGCCATAAGGGTGGTGTCATCTGCATATCTGAGGTGATTGATATTTCTCCCGGCAATCTTGATTCTAGCTTGTGTATTAGTATTAGTATTAATATATCCTGGAAATAAAAGCAGTCTAGCAGACAGAACTTTGTAACCCAAGAGGATGATAACAGAATAAGAGGAACAAGCCAAGAAATTGTTTACTTGATTATATATTATATTCTTTATATACTGGTTACTTTATATATTGATGGTAGAAACAGGTATGTAATACAGACTTTCTAAGACTCAGACAGTGACAATGCAATAAACAGAATTAACTCAGTGTATAAGTCAAGGTCCAATCCATAGACAGAAATTATGTAATTTGACTTTGCTATATATACAGCAGAAATTAACACAATGTTGTAAATCAACTCTACTTCAATAAAAGAAATTTTTAAAATTACATGATTTATTTAACCAGAGAGAATTTGACATAAATAATTATTTAATATGGAGTTGGTAACTGAAAGTTTAAAAAGAGAGATAGAGAATTTAAGATTTCATGGAGGTAGAAACTGTAGGATGTAGTTACCAGCCTGAAGTCTGGGAGAACAAAGGGGAGAGTCTGGCATTATAAAAACTTAGAAATTGGGAGAAGGGACCCCATTAAGGCTAAGTTCAGACCTCTGAAGAGACAACATTGTTCAGCACGTGCTGGTGGGGGGCAGAATTGCCCAATGAAACTGGTACTGCCAGGGCTGGAAAAAATGGCAAATAGATAGGAAAGAATTGCCACTGGTGGGGTGAGGTGGAGTTCCCAAAGTGAGGCTCATTAGAACAGCGAGGAGGCAGGAAGGAGCAAGTCCTTTCTGCCTCCTCCAGCCTCACAGCATCTCTCTTGCATCCCCAGCAACAGACACTAAGAGGGAACCAACTGAAAGAGCAGAAATGTGGTTGGGAAGTCTCAGTACTCATGTGGCAACAAAGCAGAGAACAGAAGGAGCTAAGAGACAATAGCTTAATAATCAGTACAGGTGGGTTATAGATATGGGAGAAAAATAAGGAAATGGGGTGGGGTGGGGTGGGAAGGGGCTGGGTTATCCAATAAAAAGATAAACTTCATAATTAATGCCAATACATGTGTACTTATAATGGCAATATATATTTATATATATTTATTTATGGCAATATATTTATGGCAATATATATTTATTATGCATTTGAAGGAGATACGATTTAGAAAAATCTTCCATAACCACCCCTACACACACCCAGAAAAATACCCTGCTGGATTCCTATGACTAAGCTGATCAGGGAATCCCTTGTTTTGCTTTATTTATTTTTTAAATATTTATTTTATATTGGAGTAGGCTTCCCAGGTGCCTAAGCGGTTAAAAAAAAAATCCACCTGCCAGTGTAGGAGACATGGGTTCGATCTCTGGGTCGGAAAAATCCCCTGGCAAAGGAAATGGCAACCTACTACAGTGTTCTTGCCTGGAGAATCCCATGGACTGAGAAGCCTGGCGGGCTACAGTCCATTGGGTTGCAAAAGAGGTCTACAATACTGAGTGACTAAACAGCAACAACAGAGTTCATTAACAGTATTGTGTTAGTTTCAAGTGTACAGCAAAGTGAATCAGTTATACATATACATGTATTTATTCTTTTTCAAATTCTTTTCCCATTTAGGTTATTACAGATTGCTGAGCAGAGTTGCCTGTACAATACAGTAGGTCTTTGTTAGTTATCTATGCCTTTGTTTCTTTTCTGAGAGCCACTGAGTGACATTCTTCCAGAATTTAAAAAGCAGATCACACCTCCCAGAGCTAAACTTTAATTGCACAGGACTAAGATGTGGTAAGCGACCTTCTAAGACATCAAGAAAGTGACAGGCTGAGGGCAAAATTTTTCTAAACATGCCAGACACAGAGCTGATCTCTATAGGAAGAGCAGTATTACAAATACTTAAAAACATGAACATACCAAGTAACAATTCATAAAGGAAGAAATGTAAATGCCCCATAAATATGAAAAAAGTTTAACCAAGAAAATGCAATGTCATACTATTTTCTCAGTAAAAATAATAGACTGAAAGAAATACTAATATTCAGTGTTGCCAAAAGTTAGTAAAACAAGAGGGACTCAAATTCTTGGGCACTATTGGTGAGAGTATTGCAAACTTTCAGTGGGGCTACTTGTTAATAAGTATCAACAGCTTTAAGTAAAACTATGTATATCCTTTCACCCAGATATTTCGCTTCTGGGAATTTATTTGAAAGAGATACTTAAACAGAAGTACATGGGTTTGTACCAGGAAGGTTTTTGTTTTTATGTTTGCCCATGGCATGTGGCATATGAGATTTTAGTTCCCCAATCAGGGATCAAACTTGAGCCCTCTGCATGAAAAGCATGGAGTTTTAACTACCAAATCACCAGAGAAATCCCAGGAAGTTCTTTGAAGTGCTTTTTATAGCAAAAAAGAGAAAGAAAATAAAAGAGAAAAGAAACCATCTAAACATTAAATGAGAATGTCAGTTAAATAAGTTATGGAACATACACAACCATAAAAAGATGTTCTCAATGTATTGTTAAGTAAAAATGCTGGTTGAAAAACTATATTTGATCTATTTTTTGTCCCCAAATTATAAATTATGCAACTATAAAGGGAAATTTAAATATAAAAATATAAAAGGAAAAGACTGAAAAAGCCTATGCTAAAAAATGTCAAAAGTTTTTTCTCTGGCTAGGTGATTTTTGGTTACTTCTTTGCTTAGTTGTAGTTTCTAATTTTTCAACATGTATGGTTTATGAACAGGGCAAGAAAAGAGAAGCAAAAACTTACTGGTCACTGAAACTGCTAGTATACTTAAAGACAGCTATACCATCAGGAAGGACATGAGGAGCCCTTGGAAGGGCAGATGGACAAGGGTGGTGGTTGGTGTGGATTGGAAGCCGGTAGCTTCATCTGCCCAACCAAGGAGATTCTGACACTAGAGCAGAAGTAAAAATAAAATCTCAAACTTGTTCCAAACACGGCAAACATCCGCAATTCAAGAATAGAGGAATTAGAGTTAACCTCTGTCGAACCACATCTTGATGTCAAGAAACCCAGGAATGGTCCAGTCCCTTGAGTTCCACAGGAGAAAATATGTCATCTCAAAAATTAAGAAAAAAATGTTGGAAGGAACTGAAGCATTCAAATAATTGGATTTCAAAAATAAAGGCAAATACTTCTTATCTCATGGTAAGATAAGAAGTATTGAAAAGGCTGAGACAGAACCGCCTAGGTTCAAATACTACTGTCAGCAGAACTTCAAACAAGTTACTCAGTCTCTCCATACCTCTGTTTCCTTACTTCCAAACTGGGGATGCTATGAAGGTTCAGTGGGATGATCCATGGAATGGGCTTACAGCTTGCCCCAGCAAAGTATGTGTTCAGTATACGCTTCTGCTTCATTATCCTGTATGTTTTTGTTTTAACTTATTTTTTGCTTCTCTTTTTTCCCCTTCCTTTCTATAGGTCACATTCTAGAATTTTCCCTAATTAATTTTGATTTGCCTATGCTGTTTTGAATGTGTATCTTAGTACATCATTTTTAAAATTGAGTATAGTTGATTTACAAGGTTGTGTTAGTTTCTGGTGTACAGCAAAATGATTCAGTTGTATATATAAATGTGTGTATACACACATGGGCTTCTCAGGTGGTACAGTGGTAAAGAATCCTCCTGCCAATGCAGGAGATGCAAGAAACACGAGTTCGATCCCTGGGCCAAGAAGAGTAGGATATGACAACCCACTCCAGTATTCCTGCCTAGGAAATCCCATGGATAGAGGAGCCTAGTGGGCTACGTTCGTGGGGTCACAAAGAGATGGACACAACCGAGCAAGCATGCATATACTTACACGTTTTTTAATATTCTGTTCCTTTGTGGTTTTTTGTTTAGTTTTTATTTCACAATCATAAACTTAACTTTGCCATCCAGCTATACTTGGAGGGAGATTAGGAAAATGTGGAACCCAAAGAACTGCAGTGAGAGCACAAAGATTAGAGGGTATTTTGAGCAGATGGGGGTGTAGGGGTGGTCTCCTGAGCTACAAAAGAACGGACTGGTGGTTAAGATAAAACACAAATCAAAGGCTTCCCTGGTGGCTCAGTGGTAAAGAATCTGCCTGCCAATGCAAGAGACACAGGTCTGATCCCTGGTCCAGGAAGATCCCACATGCCATGGAGCAATTGAGCCCAGGGGCCTCAACTATTGAGTCTGTGCTCTAGAGCCTAGGAACCACAACTATTGAACCCGCATGCCACAGCTACTGAAGCCCACTCACCTAGGGCCTGTGTTCCACAACAAGAAAAGCCGCCACAGTGAGAAGCTGGCACACTACAACTAGAGTAAAGCCCTCGCGGCAATAAAGACCCAGCACAGCTAAAAATAAATAAACAAAAATCAAATTTATTTATTAAACCTGTCCACAGTCAGCTATGGTGGCCTTCTTGCTGGTCTTGCCATTCCTGCACCCAGAGCATGTCATGGCTTCCACAATACTCGTGCCCTCTTTCACCTTGCCAAAGATCACATGCTTGCCTTCCAACAGTCTTGGCACTGCAGATAAAAAACTGAGAACCATTTCTGTTGGGACCAGCATTTGCCACGAACAAGATGTCAGGACTCATACGCTTCAGGATGAAATTCTCATCATCAGACTTCGCACCATACATGGACTTGCCTTTATGGCATGTGAAGCCACTACCCTGGCACACAAATCCCGGAATTATTCTCCTAGTGCTCAGAGTACGGAAGTTTTCTGCCGTTTTGGAACTTTGTCTGCAAACAGCTCCAATGTGTTAACAGTTTTACTAGATGAGCTGTCGCCTCTCGGTTTCCAGGTCCCTTCCCTCAAAGGAGATGCAGCCCAAGAGCTCACCGTCAACGGCGCTGCGGAAGAATACAGTGCGGCAGGCCGTGGCCAACAGCACGAGAGGCTCCAGGGCGGCAGCCTCTGCAAGGTCTCCATTGTGGTTTATTACAGCGCATTGAGTATAGTTCCCTGGCCATACAGTAGGACTTTATTGTTTATGTGTTTTATGTACTGGAGTGTGAAGAGGAACTAAAGAGCCTCTTGATGAACGTGAAAGAGGAGAGTGAAAAAGTTGGCGTAAAACTCAACATTCACAAAACTAAGATCATGGCATCTGGTCCCATCACTTCATGGGAAATAGATGGGGAAACAATGGAAACAGTGACAGACTTTATTTTGGAGGGCTCAACCCACTCCAGTATTCTTGCCTGGAAAACCCCATGGACGAAGGCGCCTGGTAGTCTACTGTCCATGGGGTCGCAAACAGTCGGACTCAACTGAGCAACTTCACTTTCCAAAATCACTGCAGATAGTGCCTTCAGCCATGAAATGAAAAGATGCTTGCTTCTTGGAAGAAAAGCTATGACAAATCTAGACAGTATTAAAAAGCAGAAACGTTACTTTGCCGACAAAGGTCTGTCTAGTCAAAGTTGTGGTTTTTCCAGTAGTCATGGATGGATGTGAGAGTTGGACTATAAAAATGGCTGAGCACTGAAGAATTGATGCTTTCGAATTGTGGTGTTGGAGAAGATTCTTGAGAGTCCCTTGGACTGCAAGGAGATCAAACCAGTCAAGCCTACAGGATATCAATCCTAAATATTCATTAGTAGGACTGATACTGAAGCTGAAGCTCTAATACTTTGGCCACCTGATGCAAAGAGCCGACTCATTAGAAAAGACCCTGATGCTGGGAACTATTGAGGGCAAGAGGAGAAGGGGACAACAGAGGACGAGATGGTTGGAGAGCACCACCAACTCAATGAATATGAGTTTGAGCAAACTCTGGGAGATAGTGAAGGACAAGGAAGCTTGGCCTGCTGCAGTCCATGCAGTCAGAGTCAGACACAACTTAGCAACTGAACAACAACAACGAAAGTATGTATCTGGGGCTTCCCAGGTAGCAATAATGGTAAAGACCTGCCTGCCAGTACAGGTCTGAGCTGCTTATTGGGTGCCAACAGCCTCGACAAGCTATTCAGAGGAAAGTGGGGGCTAGGGGCGGGGGCGGGCAGGCATCTGGCTTCCTGCTCCAGCCACCCCTTTGCAGAAGGCTGGCAGCAATGGCTCCTACCAGATGACCTCCACTTTCCCTGGGACCAGGGCTTCCCTAGTGGCTCAGGTGGTAAAGAAACTGCCATCAATGCAAGAGACCTGTGTTTGATCGCTGGGTAGTGAAGATCCCCTTGGAAAAGAGAATGGTAACCCACTCCAGTATTCTTGCCTGGAGAATTCCATGGACAGAGGAGCCTAGTGGGCTACAGTCCATAAGGTCACAAAGAGTCAGACAAGATTGAGTGAGTAACATTTTCACTTTCTTTCCCTGGGACAAGGGGACAGATAGCACCACTGTTGGGCTGTCACCAGGAGTCTTTCGACTTCAGGTGGCAGAAACACTTTGTCCTTTTCGTACAACTTTGATCTCATCTATCCCACGTTAGTTTGTTTTTTGGGAGGTCTCTGCCCTGCTCACTCTCCCAAACACACACCCTGATCTTCAGAGATTCTGTGACTCAGACATTGGGGGTTCCAGGATTCCAATTGCTCAGGTTTCTGAGGTTATAAGACTTTAGCATCCACAAGAACTCTTTCTCAAAGGTCCCGGTTTCTGAACAGGAAGAATGCAAGCCCCGGTCCAAAATCATCAAACATCCCAATGGGTCCAAATGCTGTTTATATCAAAAGAGTGAAAAAATCAAACCAGCCTTATAGGAAATCTCCTGATGAATTCTCAACAAGCATGAGAAGAAAAGGACGTGGCTTATAAAAGTCCACTTAACAATAATAACCACGTCACTAGCACAGTCCCTCGACGGTTTTGTATTTACAGGACCAGATGGGGGTGGGGGGGTAGGGTAGGAAAGTATGACCAAAGTGTCTACAATTCCCTCCAGACTCCAGCCAGCCTGCACTGTGCCCCAGTTCCCCGTGGGACCAGGGGCCCCAGCTCAAATGCTCAGAGTTTCTGTTAAAGCTTAGACTTCTTTCCAGGTGGTCTTCTCTTTGTTAAGTCAGAGTTTTGGAGGTGAGTGTTATATGCCAAGGAATGTACAAGTTAGACATCCTTATTTTCACAAACTCAGTGACAAAGGAAGGCGCTACTATCACAAGCCCATTTTACATATGCGGAAACTTAATCTCTAACCAAGTTACCCAACTAAGAAGTGATGAAGACAGGACCCATATTTTCACCCATGGAGCCAGATGCCTAGCCTGTTTTCATGCTATTCACAGCCTCCCTCCAGCTGGTAACTGTTTTTCCCTTTCCTCCCCATGCCTTCCAAAAGTTGGCCCCACACTTCCTTCCTTTCGTCCATCCCTCAGTGCCCCTAAAAATAAATCTCCAAACCAAGGCTATTGTGAGGGTTTACTGCACCAACTTCTGGGGGAAATGGACCAGGAGCCAGAATTTCAAAGGAGGAAAGTCCCAAAGTTTACAGCCTGGGAAGACGGCTCGAAGTCTCTCACCACAACAGTGTTTACTTGGATCCCTGCCCTGGCCTCTCTTCTCCAAAGCCAGGCTCGTCAATCCACAACCTCATCTGGCCCTATCTTTCAGGAAAACCCCTCTTCTGTCACATCCATCAGCCAGAAGAGTCAAGGAAACATATTCAGGTCACGTTCACGGATCTCAGCCTTGAGCACTGCAAAGAATAGAAGTCACTCCCTCCCAGAAAAGCGGCATCCTCTGTTTATCAGAGAGATGGGAAATGTCAGCTCTCAATCCCGCCACGCCCCTTCTGGAGCCAGGAGAGAAAGACTTGATCCGTGTCACTTCATGTCCACGCATGTCCAAAGTGACCCAAGGGAAGGAGCCAATGCTCTCATAACATCATAGAGAGAATAATTAGTTCACACAAAATGAACCTGAAGTTGTGAAAACCAGAGAGCATGAACCTCCCATGGAAACTAACTCTTAAACTGTTTATAAACTGAAGCTGATTTAAAATGTCATGTGAGTTTCAGATGTACAGCAAAGTGATTCTGTCGTATAGGTGGGGTGGAGGAAAATGTTACTAGATCTTAAAGTAATCATCTGTCAAAGGTTCAAGGACAGGGAGGGAATATTTTCAAATGACAGGAATGAAGCCATGTAGAGTGTGAGGTTATGGGTGATTTTCAGTATCACTGTCTTGTTTTTCTGCATTTTCTAAGAGGAATATATTGTTGTTGTTGTTTAGTCACTAAGTCATGTCTGACTCTTTTGTGACCCCATGGACCATAGCCAACCAGGCTCCTCTGTCCATGGGATTTCCCAGGTAAGAATACTGGAGTGGGTTGCCATTTGCTTCACTAGGGGATCTTCCTGACTCAGGGATCGAACTTGTGTCTCCTGCATTGGCAGATGGATTCTTTACTACTGAGATACCAGGAAAGTCCGAAGAGACTAAATATCATCTCTATAATCAGGAAAAATTACAGTGAACGTTAGTAAAAGCATCATAATGTTTTAAAAAGTCAGGCCAGCTTCTTGACTTAGAAGAACTCATATTCACATGGAAGAATATGACACCTGGTATTGTATAGATCTTAAACTTTTGGAGAACTTCAAAATGTGTAATGATGTCTAATTTGGGGAACTGGTGAGAAATGCTTTTGAGTGAGGTATCTACTGAGGCTGTGCTTTCTATGCTGTGCTGTGCTGTGCTTAGTCACTCAGTCGTGTCTGACTCTCTGTGACCCCATGGGCTGTAGCCCACCAGGCTCCTCTGTCCACGGGATTCTCCAGGCAAGAATACTGGAGTGGGTTGCCATTTCCTTCTCCAGGGGATCTTCCCAACCAGTGGGTCAAATCTAGATCTCCCACATTGCAGGAGGATTCTTTATCATCTGAGCCACCAGGAAAGTCCATATATATCTTCTTTTTCAGATTCTTTTCCCTTAGATGTTATTACAAAATATTGAGTATTGTTCCCCATGCTATACAGTAGGTCCTTGCTGGTTATCTATTTTATAAATATTAGTGTGTATACATTAATCCCAAACTCCTAATTTATCCCTCCCCATCCTAAATTTTTAATCTCTAGGATACCTTTAATGTCTTAGTGATACTTAGAAAAGAATATGTGTAACATGTGTGAGGCCTGGCGTGCTTTGATTCATGGGGTCGCAAAGAGTCAGACACGACTGAGCGACTGAACTGAACTGAACATGTATGTAAGCTACAAAGTATAACAAACAGTTGTGAACCCACCACTCACACCTGAGTCCAGCAACACATTACGCATCATTTTTACCCAACTGTCTTTCTCCCCTATGTATTCCCTCCTTTCCTCCTGGAAGCAATTGCTATCCAAATTGTGTTTGCTATTTTTTTTTTTCATAGTTTTTGAGCTTCATAAAAATAGAAGCCTATCTTCTGAGGCTTAATTTTTTTCAATCGGTTATGTTTCTAAAACTCTTTCATGTTGCCATGTGTGTTTCACCATTGTGATCAAATCAATGAATGAATCTACAATTCTCTGGACGAGAGCTCAACTGGATAACCTTGTTGGGGGTTATTAGAAAGAGAGCTACTGTATCCCGGTCCCGTGCAAGAGTTCACTGTTGGATCATAAGCTACATGAACGTTCAACTCTACAAAACAATGGAAAATGGTTTTCCAAAGAGGGTGAATTACTTTACATCCCTCTTATTATTACTGGACATCTTTTCATTATTCATTGGCCATTTATTTGCTCCTCCTTGGTGGAAAACATATTCATGTTTGTTGTTCATTTTAAATAGAATTGCTTGTATTTTTCTTTTCTCTATGTGGGAATTCTTTATATATTCTAGACTAATCTTTTGTCAGTTATATATCTTGCAAATATATCTTTTAGCTTTTGGCTTATTTGTTCTCTTACATCTTTTGGTAAACAGAACTTTGTATGTTTAACATAATCAAATGTATTGATATTTATTTTTGTTTTGTTTAAGAATTTCTTCCCCACTCCAAGATTAGGTAGGGAATATTAGGTATATCTTCTCTAAGTATTATTTCCCCTTCCTACAACCTAATACATCTAAAACTGCCTTTGGGAATTGTTTGACAGAGATTCAGTCTCATTCGTTTTGCGTTCCATATGGTTGAACAGTTTGCCCAGGTACCATTCTTTGATTTTCTTCCTCCTTTCGCATGTGAAAGTGAAAGTGAAAGTCCCTCAGTCGTGTCTGACTCTTTGCGACCCCATGGACTACATAGTCCATGAAATTCTCTCGGCCAGAATACTGGAGTGGGTAGCCTTTCCCTTCTACAGGGGATCTTCAAACCCAGGTTTCCCGCATTGCGGGCAGATTCTTTACCAGCTGAGCCACAAGGGAAGCCCAAGAATACTGGCATGGGTAGCCTATCCCTTCTCCAGGGGATCTTCCCAACCCAGGAATTGAACCGGGGTCTCCTGCATTGCAGGTGGATTCTTTACCAATTGAGCTATCAGGGAAGACCAAATCTGCAAAACTTTGTTGCTGTTTAGTCGCTAAGCCAAACCCGACTCTTTGCAACCCCATGGTCTGTAGCCCTCCAGGCTCCTCTATCCATGGGATTTCCCAGGCAAGAACACTGGAATGAGTTACCATTTCCTTCTCCAGAGGATCTTCCTGACCCAGGGATTGAACCCTCATCTCCTGCATTGGCAGGCAGGTTCTTTACCACTGAGCCACCTGGGAAGCCCACAGATCTGCAAAGTTACTTCTATCATATATCAAATACATTTATGCCTGATGTTCCTGAGCTCTCTGTTCTGCTCCATTGCCAGACTATCAATTCCTGTCCAAATACCACGCCATTTTCTTTTCCGTTGCTTTAAAATAAGTCTTGCTATCTGGAGGGCATGCCTCATCACTATTCTCTTCAGGATTACTGACTATTCCAAGTCCTTTACTCTTCTCATATCAATTCTAGAATAGGTTTGTGAAACTCTAAACAACAAAAATATTATTGGGGTGTATTTTCTAATTGCATTAAACCCATGGATCCCTGTGGATCAGGGGGAGGAACTGACATCGACATGGACAGAGTCTGCATCAGCATTTGTCAATGCTGATTTATCAGCATCATCTTAAACGTTGGAAGTTCTGTAAATGACTTTCTTAAGACTGAACTCTTTCAAGAGTGTCAGAGTCTTAGGCTTTGTGATTGCAGCAAGCACAGTCAGGAAAAAAATGTGTTTACCCTTGCTCGAAAATTCTTTGTTCATGGACTGTAATGTATAAATCCCACCAGGGAGAAATTAAAGCTGAAACACTGCTTTTCATTAGAAGTTCAGGAAGGGAGTGTGCATAACAGTTTTCCAGGAAGGATGATAACATCTCACCAGTCTGGTTTGTTGTTCTTTTTTTCTCGTCCAGAATGCCTGCACTGAGTATGCACCATGGGCGCAAAGTGGTTGCTAATCAGTCAGATGATATTTCTCTGGTTACTCATGCTGTCTGGTTTGCACAATAGTGGACAACACTTCTTATCTAAACTAAAAAGAGTTTGGCTGCTGCTTCACAATCGCTTTCTAAATGTCTCTTGCAAAATGTCTCTTTTGGCTCATGCTAACCTGGATTTACACAGTGGAGAAAATTCTAGGAAATACAGTTGCAGTTTAGCTAAGTCAATACAAGTCCAAAAATTATGTTGACCTTTTTGTTTATCATTTGCTTTTGCATCTCAGACCATCCCTTAAGGGCCATTTTCCTTAGTCTTGAAGCATGTATTTTAAAGATACTTTTAGTTCAGGTATCTTTTTTCTTCGTTGAAGTATAGTTGATTTACAATGTTGGGCTAATTTCTGATATAGGCATAGTTCAGGTATCTTGATGACAGATTTTCCATATTTATCCATACTTGATTTCATTTCATATTCATTGCCTCCCTGGTGACTCAGACAGTAAAAAACCTGCCTGCCATGCAGGAGACCTGGGTTCGATTCCTAGGTCAGAAAGATCCCCTGGAGGAGGGAATGGCAATCCACTCTAGTATTCTTGCCTGGAGAATTCCATGGACAGAGGAGCTTGGCAGGCTATAGTCCATGGGGTCACAAAGAGTCAGACACAACTGAGTGACTAACACACACACTTTCATTATTTTTATTTATTTTTGGCTGCAGTGGGTCTTTGTTTCAGCACGTAAGCACCTCATCGCTGGTGGACTTTTGTCTAGTTGTGGCGAATGGTGGCTTCTCTTGTTGTGAAGCACAGTCTCCAGAGCGCCTGGACTTTAGTAGTTGTGGCTCACAGGCTTAGTTACCCCTGTTGCATGTAGGATCTTAGTTCCCAGACCAGGATTGAACCTATGTCTCCTGCATTGCCAGCTGATTCTTAACCACTGGACCACCAGGGAAGTCCTCTCACCTTCATTCCTGAAAGATGATTTTACTGACCATAAAGTTCTAGATGGAAAGTTATGTTCTCTAAAAATCTGAAGGTACAATTATAATGGTTTTGTCTTCCATTGGTGCAATTGAAAAGTCTGCTTCTCATTCTAATTGTTATTTGGTAGTTATCTTCACTTTCTCTGACTGCTTTTAACATATTCTCTTGGGCTTCCATGTTCTGTAGTTTTGATCTATTGTAGCCAGTTATGACCATTTTTTATTCAGCCTGCCTATCCATACATGTTTCTTATATCCATAGATTTAAGTTTTTCATCAGTTTTGAAATACTTTATCTGCCATCTATTTAAACATCACCTCTTTGCCACTCTCTGTATTTTCTCATACTGAGATCCTGATTTTTTTTTTAATCTCATTCTATTGTTTACATCTCTTAATTCCATCTTTATACTCTCCAACTACTTGTCTCTCTGTTATATTCTGCGTAATTTCTGGTTTTATCTTTCAATTCACTAATTTTCTCATCATCACCTGTGTGTAATGTTTTGATACTATTTAACTCATCCACTGTCTTTTCTGCCTCAACAGATGTACACACACATACACGCATACATACACCATTTTTCTTTTGCAAGTCTGCCTGGTCATTCACTTTAGGTCGTTTATTGTTATGATTTCATCCTTTATTTCTTTGAACACTTTAGCCGTGGAGTTCAATAATCTGCAGACCCTGGGAGTCTAAAGCTATCATTTATTCTCACTGCCTATTGTCACTCACAGAGATTCAGTGATCTTTGACAAGGAGATTTTATTGCATTTTAATTCAAGTGGCTCCAGTCAGCCTAACTGGGAACACTTCACTCCAGAGGGGACTTTTTTCTGCTTAGAGGCAGGGATACCACTCTCTCGGAATCACCTCATCCTTTACCCCTAGGCCTTGATCTAGCACAAGAGCCCCTGGTCCATGCTCTTTATGCCATGGCCTCCCTGGGCCTCAGCATTCTAACAGTAGCACTGCTTCTGCATTCCAGAACATCCTCCCAGAGTCTGTGGGTTCTGACCCCCGGTCTTATCATGGGATTTTTTTTTTTTCAGCAAGGGTGGGTAGTGGTATGGGAGGATCATTGGAGAACCCCCTGCTTCTTCTTAGGCTCATGATTCTTCAAAGAGTGTGTGCTATCTAGGGTCTCATTGTGCTGTAGCAGTAGGGCCTCTCAACTTTCAATGGTTGGTTTTTAGTACTTTTTAATCAGTTAAATGTTTGTTTCACTGAGAAGAGGGGTCTGCCAAGCTCCTCCTGCAGTCTTACTGAAGGTGATACCTACTGACATTTTGGCTGCTTAGGAGAGAAAAGGCTTCAGCTCACAGAGGGAGATCCTGCCATTCTGTTTCTTCTTCCTCCCCAGAGGGGCCAGAGTCCACCCTCCCTTCACCCCTTACTTACAATGAAGACCACCAATACCACAACTCAGGTCTCTGCCCTTCTGCAGAGTAGCAGGAATAAGAGGGCAGAGAAAGCCCCTGACTTTGGTCACACAGAGGGCTTGGTGTTGGCCTGACTCAGAGGGTACCCAGGGAAAGATGACTTCCATGAGGCAAGTGGTTACTCCTAGGAAAGGGTTTAAAAGGGAGTGACCAGAAGGGACAGGGGTGTCACTGGGTTTCCCCACACAAGGGGACAGGGCGAGGAAACAGGTGGCTGAATTAGAGGCTCAAAGCCAGGGCCCTCTTCTGTATATAAATGATCCCTCAGTGATACTCATGAATGGGTTTTTACTTCCTCTCCTCTTTCTTCCAAAGACATTCTCTTCCTCAGCCTAGCCCTTTGAGATGAAATGGTTTATTTAATTCAGAGACCAAATGTACAAGCCAAGGTCAGCAGGTCTGTCCAACTCAGAACCAGGAAGTCTGTCCCACACACCCAGCCTTTCTTGGTCCTAATCCCCTCGGAGGGCTCTTTGCCAGGAGTCCCCTCACTGCCCCAGGGACACCACTGGCTCAGGGGACCGTATTGTAGACCTTGTAGTTGTCCTCCTGGGTGACGTGCAGCTTCCAGGGGAAGAGACGCTTCTGGGAGGGGAGACCTCGGGCCCGCTTCACCATGAGCCTCACGTCCTCATCCGACAACAGCCGAACCAGGTCCCCCTCAGCATCCCGGTAGTTGAGGGCGATGTCCTCTCTCTGGAACTCCCGCCTGGATAGGAGAGATCGGGGTTTGGGAAAGGTCCAGCAGCCTTTAGGCCTAGGTGTGGGAGCAGGGAGAGGGGATGGAGCGAGATTTAGGGCCAGGATCTAAGAATTGGAAGAGGTCAGAGACGGACACTGGTTCTATCATCCGAGTGGCCCAATCTCCCATTGTACAGATGGGGAAACTGAGACCTCCAGGGGAAACTGGGACTTTCACAATAAATTCGTGGAACAGCTTGAAATGTCTTATAGTGTGCAGAAGACTTAAGAACTGTCATGGGGAAGAGAAGTGGGTTTTATTGAGCACAGAGTAGAGGAGGATAAAGCCTCTGAGACAGCCCTGTGTGTGGCCACAAAGAACTCATGAAGGACTGGAAGTGTCTGATCTGGGTACAGGCAGACGGGTGAACAGCCATTCAAACTTTCCACTGGTAAATCTGACAAAATGGGTCAGAAGCTCTATCTGACTTGCAAACACCTTGATCCCCAAATCTCACTTCTAGAAAATCATCCTAAGGAAATAATCAGGCAAGACATCAAATAGGCGAATCACAGCACTATTCACAGTAGTATAGTAAAAAAGTGGAAGATAACTTAAATGCCAACAAAAGGAGATAGCTGCTTTATGGTGCAGCCACAGAACAATGCTCTGAAGCCAACTAAATGATAAAATTATGGGGAGTGGGGTGCAGGTGGGGTGTGAGCTGAAGAAATATGAATGCATGTCAGATAATGAGAGGAGTAAAAATGAGGCGATTTCACTTCTTTATGCTTTTCCATGACTTCTGACATTCTTTTTAAAAAATAATGAATAGATATTACTTTTACAGTCAGGAATATAACAATGCCATTTCCCTTCTGTAACGCAACTGTTCATAACTGGGTCTTGGGAGGTGGTGGTTCCCTGATGGAGGAGGGTTCAAGTCCAAGGTTTTGACTTAGAAAAACTTCAGCAAACCCAGGCCCACAAACCGCAAGCCCCTTTACCTCTCTGCAGCACCCCTCCCCCCTCATCGCTAATGTGGTGAGCTGATACCCAGCCTGCAGGGCTGGGCTGTGGATAAAACAAAAAGGTGAAATAGACACAAAACGCCCAGTCCTTGAATGTGCTGTGTTCCTCCCTCTGTTCTCTGCTGCAGGGTGTCTGATGCCCCTCAAAACTCCCACCCTAGCCCCTCACCTCATGAGCTCCAGCAAGTCCTTGAAGAGAGGGGTGCTGCTGAGGTCCTCCTCCACTGCAATGTCCCTAAGGAGAGAGTGGGCAGGAGTAAGGAGGCAGCCGGCCAGGAGGGGGACAAGGGAACGAGGCTGGCCAGGTCACACTGGACCTTGACGTCTTGTGACGGGGTATGACTTATCTGGAGGATGGTGGGAGCCACTTCGGGTTTTCAGGTGTGTGTGTTTGGTCGGGGGACATGTGATCCGGTTTGGGTCTTGGAGCCCAAGGGTAGGGTGGGGTTGGGGAGGGCCAGGGAGGCTGGACAGATCCCTCCCTCCCAGCGGGCCACCAACTTGATGGTGCTGATCGTGTCCTCGTAGTAGTAGCAGCGTAGCCAGTTGGTGGGGTCTTCCTCCTCTGGGAAGTCCTTGAGGATCTTCACAAAGGACACTGGGAAGATGCCTGTGGTTCCCCGGACAGTGCCCTGAGGGAAGAAAGAAGACACTGCCCTGTGGGTGCCGGGAGAGGCAGCAGGGCCATGTCTCGGGGTCCTGCCCGTTTATAATGATGGGGAAAGGCAGACAAGGTCTGGGTCCCCTTATGCAGAAGAAAGAGAAAAAGTGGGCAAGGTCACCAAGCTGTTCACCCCAAGACATCCATTTTTGAACAAGTCAAGACCTGAATTTATCTGGAAACCTGCTTTCATCTCATTCATTTATTCACTCACTCAGTCATTCACTTGGCTACTTATTGAGTGCCAGCTAAGGGGTAGGCTCTGGGTACTCAGAAGAGTGGAAATCTCTGCCCTCCCCCCTGGAGCTTCCACTGTGCTCCAGACAAGGCACAGGTAACCAGGTGAACTTTACGAGCAGTCATATGGTGGTAGGTGTCCAGGAGGAAAACGGGATGGGGAGGGAGAGGGGTTAGAGTCGGGGCCCATTCATTCATTCATCCATCCATGGACACCACCTGCTCTAGACCAAACAACCAGAATTCTCCCTCCAGCCAGGCCTCTCTGCTAAATCCAGCCAAGACCTAGCCATCGCTGTGCTTTGTCCCCCTGTTCTCTTAATCTTCATAACCCTATGGAAGACATACTGTTCCAGCCTCTTTTACAGACATATAAACTGAGGCTGAGGTAGTTCCCTTGCCCTTCCCCTAACCCTCCCATCCATCTGAAGCCAGAAGTCAGTTAGCATACTGACCCACAGAACCTTCTAGAAAACAAGAAGTCAACAAACATTTCCTGTTTCTGGAGAATGACCCAGCAATACCCTTCAGCTGTCAGAGCTCATGAGTACCTGAGACAGAGCTGCGGGACTGGGGTAAAAATCAAACCAAGTTGTGAGATGAACAGTTGGCCCATACTCCTCTCCAGCCCCTGGGTGCCAGGGACCGTCCCCTTCCCTCAGTGGTTCCCGGACCCCTGGCAGCTGGCCCTGCCTCGGGACCTGTTCCATAAGCTCCTTCACACACTGCTTCAGGAGCCCTGAGAAAAGGGAATCTTTCATAACAAGAGGACTTAATCCAAAAGGCTGCACGAGGCCAGGACTTCCCACTCGGTGATACCCGCTCCATCTTCAGTTGTGCTCTGAGCCTCTGTAAGGACCATGCTTGCTGCTGGCAGGGACAAAGCATGGCCAAGATGCCACACACCCAGGCCCTATATGGGCCGAGCCCTGAACAGCTGCGTCTCCTTCAACCCTTCCCAGAAACCTATGAAGAAACAGCCAGGGTTATCTCCATTTACGGGAGAGGAAATCATGCGGTTGAGTAAGTTTCCCAAAGTCACAAAGCTAGCTAAAAACAGCTAGGATGTGACGTCAGACGCTGGAGTTCAAGTGAGTCTCCCACCTCACTTTCACCCCTGAGTGGTGAGTAACTTTACCCAATTACAAACAGCACATCTCCACTGGGCGTGATTCTGCCTTCTGGGGCCAGAGGTCTGGGGACACACTTGACTGCTGCAGCTGGAGGGGTGCTACTGGCATCTAACAGATGGATGCCAAGGTCACCATTAAACACCCCACAGTGCACAGGGGTGCACCCCAACAGAGAACTGCCTGCTCCCACGTGTCAGAGTGAACAGGCTGAGAGACCCTGTTACAGAACAAGAAATGAAACTCAGAGGGTTAACTGACTTTCTAATGTGACCACTGATGGGGTCGGAGGCAAGTGTAGGTGCCAGAATCTTCTGCTTCAGTCACACACACAATATTTCCTCAGGCTTCCCCGAGCTACACCTTTGGACAGCATTTTTTCCCTGGGGCCGTCTCAGATCCTTCCTCTTTCTCTGATCTCTCACAGAATCAAAACGACTTCACCTCTAACTTACCTGCAACCTCACTTCCTCCTCATCTTCAGTCTCACCTCCATGCTCACCTCCAAACTTACCTCCAGCCAGTCTTTATTGATCCGACTGAGAAGGAAGATCACATCTCCAACTTTGAAATTCAGCTCATGTTTGCTGTTCCCAGTGAAATCAAACAGGGCCTGGGAGAAGAAAATGGTAAGGAAGGAGGGAGGAAACAGTCACCAAGTTCCCACTACAGTGCTTTACATTCTCCAGTGTCGCATTTAACAGATGGGGAACCCGAGGCTCAGGGAGGGTGAGTGACTTTCTGATGCTCCACTCTATTTGTTAGGGAGAAGCCAGGTTTAGAACCCAGGTCTCCCTGACTCCAGAGCAGGTGCTCTTTCCAAGCCTGGGGGCATGAGCAAGAGAGGGAAGGGTTCAAACTCCCCAGACTTGGTAACTTCCTCATCTCCCAGGCCTCACTGGGGACTCCTGTACCCCCATAGTCCCCAGGGCATTGACCACATTGGTTTTGAAATGCCCATGTTTAAGAGTGTGTCCCTGGGGAGCAGTGAACCCCTTGAGGACAGGGCCTGGTCTAAGTCACCTCTGAAGCTCTGGTACCCAAGGCGGGGCTGAGCTTGCTGAATGAATGCTGGCTGGCTGGTACCCTCTGCCTCTGTGTGCTCATCACAGGCCCTCCCCTGTTCTGGCTGGGGGTTCTGAGGTGTCTGAGGCTGAGGCTGTGGGCCTTTCCCTCCCCTCCCCGCCTGCCCTGTACCTAACCCCCACCCTAGGCACATAGTGGGCACCAGCAGGACAGGCTCAGGGGCTGGAGATGGAGCCAGGCTGCTGCCCAGTGGTGAGGTGGGAGGGTACCTCTGCTCGTGGAGCTGCCATGCGGTCAATGCCAGCAGCTTGTGGGGACTCGCTTTTTCTGTGGAGAGAGAAGAGAGGCTTGTTATCCCTCCTGCTTCTGTGCCCAGAGTAGGGCCTCAGCAGAGGAGTTAAAGATGCAGCTACAATTGCTTCTCTGTGCCAGCATGCTACCCCCAGCTCTCATTGCCCTGGAGGAGGGACTGCACCCCACTCTGTGGACCAGAAAGCAGAGGCTCAGATAAACATTTGCTTAGGGCCGTAGCTTGCCAACTCTTTCCCGTTACTCCCCACACTCAACCCCTAATCTTCCGGCTGAGGAAATGGGCTTCAGAAAGTGCTGAGCTCCACTCCAGGACCTAGGGCTGCTGTGGGGCACAGCTGGAATTCAGGCCACACCTGCCTGGGTGCCTGTGGGAAATGGCCAGGCACGACTTGGAGAGGACACTCGGAGACACTGGCCGGAACAGAGGGAGGAGCTGGATGGGCAGGTGGGGCTCAGAAGCCTTGTCCTGGGATTCTTAGCAGCAGCAGCTCTATTTCATCGGCTTGAATTTTCAGTGATTTATTTCCCCCCCTGCTTAGAAGGGGCCAGAGGGAGCTGTGGGCCCTTTAGAATAAGGGAGTGAGCAGCAGCGTCCCCTGGTGGCCAGTATGATACACCAGGAGCCACAGCCGGCCCCATGGAACTAAAACTAACCAGGGACAAGGCGTCCCAGGCGATGATGGGAAGAATGTTTGCAGACAGGACCATTCCTCCTCCCTTCCCCACTCTCCCCACCCCAAGCACCCAATGCCCTCGGGCCATCGCCAGTGGTTACCATGGCAACAAGCTCTTCCCGTCACAGCCCCTGTCCTCTGGCCCGACGTGTCACACATCAAAACGCACCCACTTTCTGTCCGTCCAGGCCTACGCTTGATTTTCCAAGCTTACCTAACAACCCAAACCACCCTGGAGGGCTCAGACAAGAGAACCAGTTTCTATGCCTTTCCTTCTTTCAGGGGATAAAGTGCCTTCGCGGCAGGGGCCTCCCAGGACAGCCCACCCGGTCAGCAGCAGGTGGCCCAGGGCTGTTGGGAGCACGGGGCCCATCACTTACACTCTCCGAGTGCGCGGGCGGAGCCGCCGGAGCGCCTGAGGCACCTGCTCAGCGTCGTAGGACGACTGGTAGAAGAAGATGCGAACGTCCTCGTCCATCAGCACCCAGATGGGCAGGCTGAGGAGGTGCTGCGTTTGCAGAGAAGGCAGGACAGGTCGGGGGTCAGCAGTCTTGGCATCCCAACCCCGTAGCTCCATCCCCACTCCCCCTCGCCACACACACTATTCCCTGGCCATTAATGCATTCTCTGCGTGATAAAGAAACAAGATATATTTTGAAATTTCAACAGGGTGAATGAAACATGTCACAAGATCTACCCCCAGGTTCAAGGTCAGGAGGGACCAGCTAACTTGAGAAGAGCTCCTTTGGAAAAGACCCACAGGCCTCCAGACACAACAGACGACATGATGTTGTGGTGACTGTTCAGGTGCTGCCCTGAGTGCCACACCGTGTGACCTCGCTCCCTCTCACAATAAGCTGAGAGTGAGGGTCAGAGAGGTGAAGGGACCTGCCCAGGGTCGCACAGCCTAGTGAGCAACAGAGCTGGTCACCCAGAGCCATCTGTCACCGAAGCTCATCCCTTAGGTCAGAATGAGACAATGGTGGGGGAAGTACCTCCCAGATAAACCCCATTAACAACACTTGGTGATATTGCCACCTAAATGTTGCTTCCTGATACTGTATGTCGTATTATAGGATCAGAGTGGGAAAGTGCCCAGTGGGCAGAGCTTGGAAGTGGTAGGGTTGAGACTGATTATCTGGTGCTGGTTGCAACACCCGTGATGCAATGACCCTCAAGCTGTGAAGATGCAGAGCACCCAGAACCCGGCGGGGTCATCCCTCCAAGCTGTCCACTGCACAGGTCCCCAGGAGCACTGCAGTTGGCTTTGGGTGCTACAGTTCCAGAGGCACCCAGAGCCCCCCGCCCCAGAAAACCCCCTGGGGATGGCAGGGTGGAGGGAGGCCGGGAACTCCATCCCAGAGGGACTGCAAACTCAGAGCCTAGAAAAGGCACAGTTGTTCTATGGGGAGGATGGGAGAGGGCAGCCCAGAGATGAGCACAAGGGCACAGATAGAGCCAGGCTGTGCCTGGGACAGAATCTGCCACTCATCTAGGTGACCTTGGGCAAGGATGCCTCTGTGTGTTCATTAATACAATGGGGGTGAGGGTACCTCCCTTGTAGGACTGTGGAAGGACTAAAAAAGTGAATTCGTGCAAAACACTTGGAACAGGCATCTAGCAAAGGCCCCATCCAAGCTGAATGTTATCATTGTTTCTATTACTTTTATTCCAACACAGTACAGTGGATAAGAGCAAAATCCTGGAGTCACAGAAATATGTGTTCAAACCCCATGCTACTTACTAAATGCTCTGTGACACCAAGGGAATGACTCTACATCTCTGTGCCTCCATTTCCCCACTTTAAAATAGGAATAAGAGTACTGAACTCACAGGTTATTGAGAGAATTAAATAAGCCATTTATCCAACAAATGCATGGATATATCAAGAGCCTCCTAGTTGTACTCCACCTGGTTCCAGGCAATTGTCGTTATCACATGAACCCTATTCTTAATGAGGACAGATGTGAGACCAGTGAGTAGAAGTCACAGGAAGCCGGGCTTTTCTAATAGCTGTCCAACAATGGATGAGCAGCCTGGGTCAGGGAGAGTGGTAATGAGCTCCCTCCCGTCTCTGAATGTTTCAAGCCCAGGGTGGGGTTACCATAGCACTGATTGACCTCGTGGCTTCAGGGGACCCACTCAGACACAGACAGCTGGAGATGAGATTCTCCAGGCTGCTGGTTGCCAAGACCAGGTGAAGAGTGAAGAGCTCCAGCTCCACACCGCTCCCAGCTCCAGCTCCTTCCAGCCCTGCTGGAGACTGGAGGAGCCAGCCACCCTGAAGGAGCAGCTGTCACAGCGCCCCCTGGAGGGGAGATGCCACCAGTGCTGGAGCCCAGGTGCCTTCCTACCCTACCTGTTCTCCGCCCAGAGCCCAGGATTCCTACAGCCGCTGGGGAGGGCAAATCAGCCACCTGCTCCCTTCCGCTTCCCCCTCCGCACTCCTGCCCCCTCACTCCATTAGGAGTCATGTTGTCTCACATTCTGGAGGCAGGTTCACAGTTTACAAAGCACTTTTCTGTCCTTTTCTCAACATCAGTGCCCTCCCATGAAACCAGAAAGTTGGGGGCACCACCTCATTTCATAGGCAAGAAAACTGAGACCTGGACAGGATGAACAATTAACCCTAAATCACCCAGGGAATGACAGAGCAAAGACCAAAGAGACTCCTAGCTCAGCGCTCTTTTCCCGTAAGAGTAGGAGAGGAAGGGGTGATCTCACTGTCTCTGAAGATGCCTCTCGGCTCTGAAGAGGGCTGCCTTCTCCAGTTTCCTAAGGTTGCCATCAAGCCATGTCTTGTATACCTCTAGTAATGGGATGCTCACTACCCTAGTAACGCTATCCATTTCTTGCACAACTTTAATTGGTGTAAGGCTTTCCTAACCAGCCTTGGGTCTGTCTGTAAGATGCTCCTTCCTCTGTGGTCCCATCTCCTGAGGACGCAGACAGTTTACAGGTTGGGGAATACATAAGGGCATCTGTCCAAGGCCCATGGATGCCACTAAAATCCAGCCTGTGTCCTGTTCATATGTAAGTGCTATGTGAGAAAGCTCGGGCCCTGGTTTGCCATGCCCCTGTTATACAGGCCGTTCTTCATCTGTCTGTATTCCCATGAGACAGTGGGGACCTCGGGGCAGGCATTGGATCTTATTCTTCTCCTCTGTACCAGGAGGCTCAGCACAGCCATTAGTCAGTTCAAGGTATAGCTTCCTGAATCTTCTCCACTGCTCCTGCCCCATCCCCCGGAACCCTGAGAACATGTCCTGTTTCTCTCTCCAGGCCTGGCCTTTCAGAATTGAAGATAAGGGCCATCAGAGCAGGAGAACCAGCCCCAGTTCCCAAAGCCACTCTCAAGGATGGCACCTGGGCCCCTCCCTGTGCTCAGCACCCTGTCCCCTTCCAGGAGCCACATGGCCTAGCCCCGCCTTACCTTCATGTAGGCGTTGAGGGCAGGTATTCGCATCTCGGCGATCTCCTGTTTCACACCCACATAGACTTTGGCTGAGGAAACACAAAGAGCTGTAGAGCTGTCCCGAGAATCTGGTCCAACAGCATTGTCTCCAGGCCCGGAGGTGCCCACCAGAGGCAGGAGCCCTTCCTGCTAGCTCAGTGCTCCTCCGGCTCATCGGCCCACGGTGCTCTGGGGCCACCATCCAATGTGCATTCTCTGTTGTACTATCGTCAGCTGATACTTTTCTTGTTTTAACTGTTTATCTATTGCCTTTTCCTGCACACGCACACACACACACACACACACACACACACACACACACACAAACACGATTCTTAGTTCCAAGAGAACAGGATCTTTGCATTGCTCACAGCTACAGTCTCATCACCTGGAACAGTGGTCCTCAAGTCTGGCTGTGCATTCATGTCACCCAAGGAGTGTGTAAAATCTCACTGCATGGGACTCCCCCAGAAGAATTTAAACCAGAATCTCTGGGGGTGGAACACGGGCATCAAGAATCTTTTAACCTCAAGGTACTTCCACTATGCCACCCAGGTTAAAGAGCCATGTGTAGAACAAGGGCCAAACCAGTAAATATTCGAGGAGTGGATGGGTGACTCCTTCCTCGAAAGCAAGACAAAGTGTTTATGGGGAAAGGGAAACTGATGATGCTGATCAAAGACAAATGTCCTCTCTGGGAACTTCAGGGAGCTCTGAATCACCCACTCAGAGAGCCCCCAAGAAGGCAAATGTGAGATAGGTCTGGCTCCTGCTGGTCACTGCCCAGGAGGCACACTGGTGTCTGGGAGTGGCAGGAAGGCAGCATCTGAGGCCTGGGGTAGTGAGAAACTGGGGGGTTAGTAGCAAGTAAAGGGCAACTAAAGTCATACGCATGCAGGTCAAATTGCCTGTGCGCGGCAGCAGAGAAGAGGAAGGGAGGGGAGTGAGAAGACAAAAGTGAGGACGACGGGTGCCCACCTTCTCAGGAGCACCAGAGGAGGCGACTCTGTAAGGAGATGGAGGAGCCACGGGAGACAGGAAGGGAACTGGGAGAGGCTGGCACCACAGAGGTTTGGAGAGAGCATCCCAGAGGAAGAAGTGGGATGAGGAAGGTGAGGCCTGAGTTGTACCCATGGATCAGAGTTAATGCGTCATGGGCCACTGTCCCCAGAGGAACTCACAGAGCAGGAAGAGCTGAAACCCGGCTGGTGGGTTGAGCAGAGGATGGAAGATGAGAAGGTGAGACAGCAAGTCAAGATTTATTGTGGAAGGAAGAAAAGATCTTTGAAGGCCCTTGGGGCTCACAGAGGCTTCTGGCCAGAATGCTCACTTAGGATACGTTTTTGCTTAAAGATGAAAGAGAACCAAGCCCACCCGTAGTGAAGCTTGGCAGACAGTCAGTAGATGAAGGGGAAGGTGAATCTACAGGGGTCTCGAGGGACAAGCTGTCAGGGAGGAGAGGTCAACTGAGAGCAGGAGGGACCCTCCTCCCTGCCGCCCAGAGATGGGGAAGGGGTAGGGTGACGGAACAAGTGAGTTTCCTCCCTGGGGCTGGCTGCTGGGAACCTCAGGCACTGGCTGAGGCAGAGAGGAACCCCAGCTGGAGGCGGGGTTTGAAGCTTGAAGAAGGGAAGGTCAGGGAGTATTTTGCAGCCTGTGGGGTGGGGCAGGCACAGCCAAGACCACCCCGTGAACCCTACACCCCACTCAGGCAAGGTTCTCTCCTGCTGGGCTCACGAAGGCTGGCCTTAAGAAGCTGAGAAGTTTGCATCTTTCCAAGGTGCGTGTTAGGACCGAGTAGGTATGGAAGGCCAGGAGGCAGAGGGTGAGAGGCCCGTCCAAAAGCAGTAGTGGGTGCGCCCCAGGGTGTCCCAGAAGGGCAGGAAAAGAGGAGCACCCACAGGGGACTGAGGAGTTACAGGGTAGTTCCCCTCCAGCGGCTGGAAGATGAGTTTGTGTTTAACGTGGGGAACACAGGGATCCCTGTCTCCAGGAGGAGAGGCCGGGGCTGATGCGCTCAAACCTGGTGGTGGATGGCTAAAGCAGGGCAGCTGTGCAGGTCATAGAGCACAGGAGGTCCAGGGCTCGGGGGTCAAGGGTTCTGAGGCCGGAGAGCTAGAGGTGGCAGCCTGTGACTGGCAGGAGGGGGCCATGGATTAAATAGTTTTCACTAAAATAGAACAGTTTATGCTAAAACAGAAGCACCGAACAGCACCCACAGAGCTGGGAGGAGAGGCGAGCCGGCGGGCTCCAACCTGGGGCAGCCAGTCGCTGCCTACCTGGGAGCGTGGGGAGGATACAGGTGAAGGGGCTGGTCTTGCTCTCCCGCCCGAAGCGCTCCTCCAGCTTGCTCTGCAAGGCGTAGAACTGGCGGTAGCGGCGGTAGATGAGGTACTTGGACCCCCCTTTCGTCTTCACCTCGATGACAAAAACCTAAGGACAAAAACCACAGGCTGAGCTAGCAAGCCAGGGATTGGGGTTTTGCAGACAGGGGGCGGGGGGAGGGGTGGCCTCACAGGCCAGAGGTAGAGGACAGTGGAGGTCCAGAGGCCCTAGAGTTAGATAATAATTTCTCGACCTCAGTATCACTTTGGGGGTGAGGTATTTCCCTGTCGTGGGCACTGCATGACATGAACCAGAATCCCTGGATGCCACGCAGTAGATGCCCCACCCCAGGTTGTGGTCAAAGAATCTGTCTCCAGATATTTACTGCAAAGTGTCTTCTGGAGGGTAGAATTGCCCTGGTGAGAACCACCAGGATAGAACTTAGGAGAGGAAAGCATTGGAGGCTCAGAGGTCAGAGGGTGAGGGTGCAGGGGTCTCTCTTACAAAGTGGCTGGTGAAGCCTCTCTTCTCCTCAATGTCAGCGATGTTGGCTGAGATGGCAATGTCGTCAGGAAGCTGGTCGAAGTCGCTGAGGGAGGTGGGAGGAGAAGAAGTGCTGGTTATCATTCTGAAGTATTGAGGGGCTGGTAGGTGCAAGGCCCTGTGCCAAGTGAACCCATGTACCCAGCATTCTCTGTTCAACACCCTTCACCTGCCAGGCTGTGACACAGACCAGGCGTCTGGAGTCAGAGCCGCATGTCAACAACCATACTAGAATCTAGCAAATCGCTTTGGGGCTGCCTTATTCATTCAGGAACAGAGCATCAAGCACCCCTGCCTATCACACCCTGTTCTGGGCCCTGGGTCACCTACTTCCCAGAGAGGATGGCTCATTATACCCAGGTTGGGAAAATCCTCACAGAGGAGGTAGCATTTGAGCCAGGTCTAGAAGGATGAATAGAAGTCCACTGTGTAGGACCAGAGCAGGGGAATGCCTGCCCTTCTTCCTGGTAGAGTGAATGCAGGTGCTAAAGCTCTGAGGACCAAGTCTATTGTGGTTGGAGTCTGCTGTGAGTGTGATCAGAGTCTGAATAGGCAGATGAGGCAGGTTGAGGAGGGTCTCCAGCGCAGAGCTAAGGAATTTTGTAAGCAACAGGGAGCCATGGACAGCTTCAGAAGAAAGCGAAAACACAACAGGGTTCTGGCTTTAGGAGGCCAACTCGGGCAGCTGCGTGGAGAGAAAAAGGAGGGCAGAGACTGGGGGACGGAGTACCACTGGGAGGCTCTGAAGTGGTCCAGCTGAGAGATGAGGTGGGCCTGAGCCAGACAGTGGGGATGAGAAGAGAAGACAGACATGAGGGAGACCTGATAACAGACGCTGTGCCGTTTTTGTGCCCTCTGCTTCTTCCTAACTAATCAAGCTCCAGTTCTTTTCTCGGTGACAAAGCCTAGCCCCAAGGTGATCAATCACAGTTGGCCTGAGCCAAACAGAATAATCCCATTGCTATTTCCCAGACCCACTTGCAGCGAGGAGCAGCCATGTGACCTGTTCTGACCAAAAAGGCCTAAGAGGAAATCTGCTGTAGGAGCCTCTGGGAGAGGGTTTGCTTCAAGATCCAGAGAGATGGACAAAGCTAGGAGGGTCTCCTCCTCTTTCCCCAGCTGGCTGCCTGGAAAGCAGATGTGACATCTGGACTTGCAGCAGCTACATTGCATTCATGAGGCAAAAACGTGAGAATGATCACAGGAATCTCTGGGACTCTGGTCCTGAAGTCACTGAGCGGCAGAACCAGTTGTGGCCTACCTCTGAACTTCTCATTATGTGAAAGCATAAACCTCTCTTTGTTTCAGCCACTATCAGTTCCTCTGTTCTCTACAGCCTTCAGCATTTCCAACAGACACACTGCTAATTTGTGAGTCATTCCAGAGTTACAACCAGCAGGGTTTGGGGACTGTTTGGATACAGAGGTGAAAGAAAGGGCAGTGTCAAGAGTGACACCCACATATTACCCGTACAGGATGGGTGGAAGGGGAGCAGGGTTGATGGACACATTGTGGGACGTGCTAATCTGAGAGGCCCCTGGGGCACCCAGGTCATGGTCCTGCAAAAGTTGGTGTGTGGCTCTGGAGTCCTTCAGGGAGTGTGGTTGAAAGGGGTCCCAGCTGGAGTGGGAGTGGTAAGAACCTTCTGCCCTGTGACTAGTGGTTAAAACCCCCAGGGAAGAACAATCCGTGAGCAGAGGAGGGGACTGAGAGGGACAGATGGAGAAAGAGAAAAAGGAACACCAAGGCAAGGGGGGAGGAGCAACTAGGGGTCACCCAGGCCAGCCACTTGTAGACAGATGAGGAAACTAGAAGCCATCAGCAATCGTGTTCCTGTTGCGGCAGTTGGGAAACAGGGTGGGAGTGGGGGGCAGGGCTGCCTGAACCTCAGAGCCGGCAGGGACCAGTCCCAGCCCCTGCTGGGCCCCCCACGTGACCTGGGCTGCAGGGATCTAGCTCGGGACTCCGGAGGCTGGCACAGGAGGTGACTCAGGCGGTGGGCAGGCCCAGGAAATCCCCCCCACTGCCAGGCAAGCAGTCTCCCCACTCACTTTCCACACAGGGTCCTGTGGCAACAAACACCCTTGGGAGAAGCTTCCTCGGCCACTTTCTCCCCTGAGACGGTGAATCTCCCGACTATTTCACCTTCAGCAGGAGGCTGGTGGAGCAGGAAGGAACTGGAGGGGCAGCAACGGCCCTTTGCAGGGAAACAGGTAATGGTAACTACAGCTGACGATGTCCTAAGCGCACGGAGCTCTGGGGGCCCTTCTAAGACAGTGTCACCTTTTTCCAGACTGAGGCACAGAGGTTAACAAACTTGTCCCAAAAACTGAAAAACTGGGATTTGGCTCCAGAATTTTGTTCCCAGTCACTGCTACACTGGCCCTGGTTTGAAGCTCCCAACAGCTGGCTGTGTTAAACTGAGATAAATCCCAGCCTCTCACAGCGTCAGTGTCCCATCTAAAATAATAACAACAGTAATAATATTGTTAGCAGCTACTGTAACTCACACATTGTCCTAAGAACTCTAGGATGTGGCCTCTGCCTTCCTGGGTTTCATGGTTGATTGGAGGAGTTGGATAAATAATTACATGATTTCAGTAATCATAGAAGCTGTGAAGGAAAAGTCCACAGTGTTTCAAGCTACAGCAGGAGCCCAGCCATTACTATAGTCCCTCGAAGAATCAGTAGTGCAACAGGCAAGAAAGCTCGCCAAGCCGACACTCTAAGACGGGGGTGAAGTTATCAGAGGGAGAAGCAAGGATGCTGTACCTACAAGGAGGGCAAGGTGTGCTCAGACTGAGGATGACCAGGGAGGGCTTCCCAGAAGAAGTGGCACCAGGTAAAGAGGAGTTGACCCAGGACAACAGGCAAGAGAAAGAGTGGGTGCAGAGGCCTCAACTATGCAAGAAGGGGCAAGTTACAAAGGATGAGGCCAGAGAGACCAGCAGAGCCTGCTCATGAAGGGCGCTTGTGCCCCGCCTTGGGGTGGTGGGGCGAGGAAGCGTTATGTTGGGAGACCTGTGTGTCTCAGAGGGGAGGGTACAGGTGAAAGATGAAGATCTGAATTCTCGCTCTGACGTTGCCAAGGTCAGCAGACTTGGGAAGACTCCTCTCTGAACTCTGACCCCTCCGCCACTCTGAGACAGGGCCCAAGGAGGTATTTATATCCCAGGAGGGTTTGGAGGTCACATCTGTAACAAGCGTAGCTGGAAAAGCCCCACAGGAGCAGGGACCCTGCTCACTGCTATATCCCTAGTGCCCAGGACAGCACTGGCACATAGTAGGTGCTCAGGGAGGTGCAAGCCCACTCCCTGTGTCTGTTTTACAGCAAGTCCACTGTGGGCTGACACTGTGGCTCAGCGGTAAAGAATTCACCTGCAGTGTAGGAGACTTGAAGGAGACAAGGGAGACGTGGGTTAGATCCCTGGGTTGGGAAGATCCCCTGGAGGAGGAAATGGCAACCTACTCCAGCATGCTTGCCTGACATCCCATGGACAGAGAAGCCTGACGGACTACAGTCCTTGGGGTGGCAAAGAGTCGGACACGACTTAGCAACTAAACAACAACAAAAGCAACCACTGTGGGCCACATGGGAACAGCTTGGCTGCCTGCAGGGCGGGGCCAGGGAGCTGAACCAAGAAGTTGTTGCACCAGGCAAAAGCAGGGGTGCAAAAAAATGGGCAGCAAGTCCCCCTAGAAGAGTTGCCCCCTGGAGACCTCAGCCAGAACCCCTCTGAACTGAAGTCCACTCAGGGCCCATAGATTGATATTGTTCATGAAAAGTCCATTTGGGAGGCCTGGACAGGAGGGGCTGGGTGACGGGTGGAAAAACCCTGGGGAAGCAGCTAGTTCAGGGTTCCTGCCTCCTACACACAGTAGGCGCTCAAAACATGCTTGTGGAAAGTGCACTCAATGCCCCGACAGCAGTCCTTTCCACCTTCAGATGCCTCAGGCCTTTGAAAGTCCTGCTACCGGAAATCTGCTGCCCTCCCATTACATCCTCCACTTCGGCCTCAGGCATCCAGACCTCACGTTTAAATAGGCATCCAGACCTCACGTTTAAATAGGCATCTGGGTGGAGGGAGACTGAAAGATCCCAGGCATGGCTCCGTAGCCCCATGAAAGAGGGGGGAAGGGCGCCCTTCCTCCATAAAGGGGCAAGCACAGCTTCTAGGGGGCCAGGACTAGGAGGGAGGGGTCGGCTCTGGGCATCATCTCTCTGACCTACGTGCCCTGAGAAACAGGAGGTGCCACCAGCCTCAAACAGCAGGTATTTCCTGAAGGTTCAGGTTTACATGCCAGGCCCAGTCTCCACTGAGGACTTGGGGGCTGGAGGAGCTGGAATCTGTGGGGGGACCTGAGGACATAGGGCTTGGCTCCTGCCTTCCTGAACCTCACCCCAGCCCTCAGCAACACCCTCTGTGGCTCCTGAAGACCATTTTTTTTCTTTTTTTGGCTGTGAGATCTTAGATCTCTGAGCAGAGATCAAACCCATACACCCTGCAGTGGAAGTACAGAGTCTTAACCACTGAACTGCTAGGAAGATCCCTGGAAGGGCATTCCTGAATCACCCTCCAAGCATTTGCATTTGATACCCCTCCTGCAACACAGAGGTGTGTGTGTGTGCACGCACATACCTTCCTTCTGACATTTGACATTCAGGAATTCCATCGCGGCCCCCACTTCTAGCTGCAGAGTCCACCAGGGGCCCTCTGCTGCCCACTTTGGCCAGACCAGCCTGACCCATCCCCAGTGACCCTCTGAGCCACTTCCATGCTTTTACCACTCTTTCTGATGTCATCTGTGGCTCTGATCCAGAAAGGCAGGAACCAAGCCCTATGTCCTCAGGTCCCCTCACAGCTCAGAGCACAGGCTGACCTACCAAAGAAACTCAGAGACTGACTCCTGAGAAACGAGGCGAGGCCCTGGCAAGGCTATGCTCAGAGCCCCAGCCTTGCCACTCATTCCATGTGACCCTGAGTGAATATTTTATTCTCCTTGGGGCTCAGTTTTCTCACCCATACAATGACAGGATTGGTCCAGAATGATCTTAAGACATTTTCCAGCTCAAAGATCCATCCATCCATCTGTTATTCATTCGTTCACTCACTCACTCAGCAGCATTTACTAAGCACTTAGTACTGGCATTGTTAAAATCCTGGGATATTTGCTGTTCACTTGCTAAGTCATGTCGACTCTTTGCGACCCCATGGACTGCAGCACAACAGACTTCCCTGTCCTCCACTATCTCCCAGAGTTTGCTCAAGTTCATGTCCATTGAGTCGGTGATGCTACGAACCATCTCATCCTCTGCCACTCCTTTCTTCTCCTGCCCTTGATCTTTCCCAGCATCAGAGGCTTTTCCAATCAGTTGGCTCTTCACATTAGATGGCCAAAGTAGTGGATTCTGCTTCAGCATCAGTCCTTCCAGTGAATATTCAGGGTTGATTTCTTCTAGGATTGACTGTTTTGATCTCCTTGCTGTCCAAGGGACTCCCAAGAGTCTTCCAAGCACCACAATGAAAAAGCATCAATTCTTCGGCACTCAGCACTTTTTACGGCCCAGCTCTTACATCTGTGCATGACTACTGAAAAAACCATAGCTTTGACTAGATGGACCTGGGATATAGCAATGATCAAAAGAGATAAATATCCTATGGGACTTCCTTTTAACTGCAGAGCCAGCGACAAAGAAAACAGATGAGTGCATATAGACTATTGTGCCAGAGAAGTAAGGACTACACAGAAGAAGGAAACAGGGCAAGTGTTTGGAGGGGGCTGTTGAGGAAGGTTTCTTGAAGGAGTTGACATTTGAGCCAAGCCCTGGAAAACAGCCAGATTCTGTGCCTCCATCTGAACAGAAGATGAAAACCCATTACTGAATAGTGTGGAGTAGCGAGGCCCAGCCTGGGCCCCAGACACCTGAGTTCCTGTCCAGACTCCACCACCCACTTCTGCATGACCCTGGGAAAGTCACTCCCCCTCTGAGCCTCAGTGTCCTCATCCGTGCCTGAGGGAAGTGAGCCACTACTAGGGGTTTCCTTTAAAAAGTTCTCAGAGGCTGTATTTCTGAGTATTTGGGGTCTGACTCAACTCCAACCTCTCAACTTTTGACATTGATAAGCGGCTGCAGGAGGGTGGGCCTCTGCCCTGCAAGGCCTGCCGGGAACAGTGAGGATCCCCGGGCGGGCAGCGCCCCTGCACTCACCTCTCAGCCCGAAGCTGCTGTGCCCTGGCCATGGCTGTCAGTCCAGGGCAGGGGTGGCGGAGGGTCTCACGACCGGGCCCAGGCCGAGGTCACCTCTCACTTCCCTCCAGCTAGCCTCGTCTCGGCTGTGGTCCCAGGAGTCCCCAGGAGCTGCCTCTGGGGAGGCCCCCAGCCAAGCCTCTTTCAGCTCTAGAAGAGGCTCCTCCTCCAGGCCCTCTGGGGCTGGCCTGTGGCCCATACTTCCTCTTCCTCACTTTGCAGATGTACCACAACTGGGGAAGTACACACTCTCTGACGCTGGGTGTGTGGGGTACACTGATTGAGGTGGAGGGGCACTGGGGACTTCCTCGATGTCAGTTCTTGGTGCCAGATCTTGGCTGGGTATCAGAGACCTGCTCTCCATCAGAGACTGGGCCTCAGTGCTGACTCAGCCACCAAAGGGGGCTTACATCCTTGGGGAGTTACTTCACATACACTGACTCATCACACCCAGCCTGCACCCCCTCACTGTTGAGACTTTACCCAACCTATTCCCTAGGCTGGGAGTGCGGGCCTCCACCTCACCTTCCTTCCCAAAGTCCTCTCTCAGATGCCACCTCTTCCAGGAAGCCTTCCTGGTACCCCCGACAAAGTTAGTGCTCACAGGCACTTGTGTCATATTAGAATGTGAGGGTTGGTTTATTCTTCTCTATTCCCCCTTTCCTGGAATTCTGGTCTGCACTTCTCTCATGCCTAGATCCCCAAGCCTACTTGAGCCTGGCACAGCCATTTCTCCCTACAGGGCTGCCAACCAGAGTGAGCATCACATTACAAATCTGAGCACACTCTTCCCTGATTAAACTTTAACTGCTTCACCTGCACTAGGAGAAAGTCCAAACTTCTAGTCCTGTCTGCCTCCAAAGTTCTGAATAACCTACTGGCTTCCCTAGCCCCCTCTCCTGGGCTGTTTCCTTCCCACACTGGCCTCTAGTCCATTTCTAGAATGTTCCAAGATGTCTTCCCCTTTTAGCCTTCATGCAGGCTGTTTCTGCTGGAATGCTCTTCCCTGTCTCCTTTAGGGCTCATCTTGGAAGTCGCGTCTTCCAGGAGACCTTCCAGGAATCTGAACTCTAAATATGTCACCCTCTCTCTGCTATTCTCTTTCAGATCCCTGTACTTTTGCTTTAGAGCATTGAGAACTATCGTAACTCCATATTTGTTTGTATTTTTATATGTCTGACAACTGTCTTCCCAGCGAGTGCAGTGCCTAGCATGTTGCAAGTGCTCACCCAATATTCAGGGAATTAACATGATTTTCTGGCCCCTCTAACTTGTATGGCTATAGAATTCTGAAGGGAGCTCTCCCAAGAGAGCCACACACACTTGTCACACACACACAAACATACACACACGCACACACACACACACACACACTCACAATCACTCATGCATCATAGATGCAAAGTAGAAAGCAGCAGTAAGAGGATATGGATGATGGGGAAGATGTGCCTTCTGGCATCACAGAATGGGCCCTTCTGGCCCTCTGTCCCAAACCCAAGCTGAATTAGGACCCACAGGACTGGGACGAGGCTCTGTAGGGACAGAGCCAGCCTGGTGGAGCCTGGAACCAGGATCTCCCACTGTAGTCCTTTTGTTGTTTCCCAGACACAGAGACTGGGGATAAGAGTCATTCTAGGATCCCAAGGGCTGTCTGGCTTACAAATGAAGGGCAGCTGGAAGCCTCAAGCCCTTCCTGTGAACCTCATCCCCACTCTAGCCAGCCACCTCAAGGGACCTTCTGCCCCAAATAGAGTTCAGGGCAGAGCCCAAATCCCCAGGAGACAATATGCTCTGGGCCCAGCACTACAGCCCTGACCCACTGAGGATCTGCCTCCCTTCCTGCAGCCTGGCCAGGGTCAAGGGCTCTTCAGAAACCAAGATTCTTTATGGACTCCTTGGGAAGCAGGAACAACATTGGAGGACAGAAGAGAAGGCAAGAAAGGAGAAAAATGGAGGGATGTACCCAATCAACTATTTATCAAACAGGGCATTTGGAATACAGAGATAAACATGGCAGGGTGAACACAAGTTAAAATTTCCCATCCTACTCCAGGCATATAAAAGCTGTGAGACAATATATTTTTAAGTATTTTAAACATATCAAGTCCAGCTCAAAAGCAAGAAAGTCTAATTTTCAGATTCTAAGAGAAGGGAACCTATACCAGTGAGAGGCACCCCACACCCAGTGGGAAAACCAGGGGTAGAAATGGGCTCATAGGGCTAAGATCTTAATGCCTAATCGGGGACTGAAAGTGTGAAAGTGTTAGTCACTCAGTCATGTCCGACTCTTTGTGACCCCATGGACTATAGCCTGCCAGGCTCCTCTGGCCATGAAATTCTCCAAGCAAAAATCCTGGAGTGGGTTGCCATTCGCTTCTCCAGGAGTTTTTCCTGACTCAGGCATCAAACCCAGCTCTGCATTGCAGGCAGATTCTTTATTGTCTGAGCCATCAGGGACTAGCCACCAGTCTGAGACTAGGTTCAGGCTCTAAGTCCTGCTCTGCTGGCAGGAAATCAAATCTGCACTCCCAGTTTGAAGCTGGGTGTCAGAACTGATTAAAGGAATAGAACATCTCCGCTATCAGCCTGGGATCACTGCAGGAGTTGAGATGCTCTCCCAGGACATGGGCAAAATGAGAGATGCATATACAAGACCAGAGCCTCAAACCTAAAATGTGCACTGGTGTCAGACCCAGATCTAAGCTACCCACGCAGTAGAGATATCCCAAGGTGAAGTATTAACATCAAAATACTTTGGATGCCATGAGCTTGCAAGGCAATAACAGAACTTCCCTGTAGACTCATAGACCAAAATTGCAAATTGTGGAAAGAACCTCTCCACTATGAAAAATAGCTTATAGACTCAGCGTACCAGAGAATTCACACCCAAAGAACTAGAAATAATACAGATAATGACTCTGTCCCGGTCATGGTGACTCAGGGTTCCCTATCTGGAGGATGAAACTAAACGAGCAGTAACAGGACAGGGTTACGTGTGGCAGGCGTCTGTGAGTTCCAAGAGGTGCAAGCACCTAGCTGTGGCTGGGGACCAGGAGGACGCTGGCCTGCAGCTGGTCAGGAAAAACAGAAGTGACAACGATTTTAGCAAGAAAGTATGACCCAGCACTGGCATGTGATTGTATCATCATATGTGCTTAGTTGAAAACATATATATAAACATGTTTATAAACATACATGAGTTTGTGTAGACAAGTGTGAGGGTATTTATATTGTATATATTAAGAATATGCAATGTACAGTAGTGACATTGTAAGTTTGAGAGGATATATTTATTTATTATTGAAGCATAATTTATTTACAATATTGTGCTAGTTTCTGGTATAGAAAGTGATCCAGATATATTATATATATATATGTAAATATCCATATATATGTATTCTTTTTCAGGCTTTTTCCACTATAGATTATTACAAGGTATTGAATACAGTTTTCTGGTGGCTCAGACAGTAAAGCGTCTGCCTACAGGGCGGGAGACCTGGGTTTGATCCCTGGGTCAGGAAGATCCTCTGGAGAAGGAAATGGCAGCCCACTCCAGTACTCTTGCCTGGAAAATCCCATGGACAGAGGAGTGTAGTATGCTACAGTCCATGGGATTGCAAAGAGTCGGACACGACTGAGCGACTTTACTTTCACTTCCTGTGTTGTACAGTAGGTCCTTGTTCTTGATCTGATTTATATACAGTAGTGTGGAAAATTCTGAAAGAGATGGGAATACCAGACCACCTGATCTGCCTCTTGAAAAACCTGTATGCAGGTCAGGAAGCAACAGTTAGAACTGGACATGGAACAACAGACTGGTTTCAAATAGGAAAAGGAGTACGTCAAGGCTGTATATTGTCACCCTGCTTATTTAACTTCTATGCAGAGTACATCATGAGAAATGCTGGGCTGGAAGAAGCACAAGCTGGAATCAAGATTGCCAGGAGAAATATCAATAAGCTCAGATATGCAGATGACACCACCCTTATGGCAGAAAGTGAAGAGGAACTAAAAAGCCTCTTGATGAAAGTCAAAGAGGAGAGTGAAAAAGTTGGCTTAAAGCTCAACATTCAGAAAACGAAGATCATGGCACCTGGTCCCATCACCTCATGGGAAATAGATGGGGAAACAGTGGAAACAGTGTCAGACTTTATTTTATCCAAAATCACTGCAGATGGTGACTGCAGCCATGAAATTGAAAGATGCTTACTCCTTGGAAGAAAAGTTATGACTGACCTAGATAGTATATTCAAAAGCAGAGACATTACTTTGCCAACTAAGGTCCGTCTAGTCAAGGCTATGGTTTTTCCTGTGGTCATGTATGGATGTGAGAATTGGACTGTGAAGAAAGCTGAGCACCAAAGAATTGATGCTTTTGAACTGTGGTGTTGGACAAGACTCTTGAGAGTCCCTTGGACTGCAAGGAGATCCAACCAGTCCATCCTTAAGGAGATCAGCCCTGAGTATTCATTGTAAGGACTTATGTTGAAGCTGAAACTCCAGTACTTTGGCCACCTCATGTGAAGAGTTGACTCATTGGAAAAGACTCTGATGCTGGGAGGGTTTGGAGGCAGGAGGAGAAGGGAACAACAGAGGATGAGATGGCGGCATGGCATCACTGACTCGATGGACATGAGTCTGAGGGAACTCCGGGAGTTGGTGATGGATAGGGAGGCCTGGTGTGCTGCAATTCATGGGGTCCCAAAGAGTCAGACACAACTGAGCGACTGAACTGAACTGAACTGAACTGAGTGTATATCTGTGGGGCTTCCCAGGTTGTACTAGTGGTAAAGAACCCACCTGCCAATACAGGAGACATAAGACACTTGGGTTTGATCCCTGAGTTGGGAAGATCCCCTGGAGGAGGGCAGGGAAACCTACTCTAGTACTCTTGCCTGGAGAATCCCACAGAGGAGCCTGGCAGCATACAGTCCACAGGGTCTCAAAGAGTCAGACATGACTGAAGTGACTTGGCACACATGCCCGTGTATTTGTTAATCCCACTCTCCTAATTTATACCCCTTTCCCCCTTTGGTAACCATAAATTTGTTTTCTGTGTCTGTGAGTCTGTTTCTGTTTTGTAAATAAGGTAATCGTATCATTATTTTAGATTCCGCACATAAGCCATATCACGTGGTACTTGTCTTTCTCTGTCTAACTTACTTCACTTAGTATAATAATCTCTAGGTCCATCCATGTAGCTGAAAATGGCATTATTTCATTATTTTTATCACTGAGCAATAATATTCCATTGTGTTCCCCAGGTGGCTCAGTGGTAAAGAGTCCACCTTCCAATGAGGGAGATCCAGAAGACATAGGTTTGATCTCTGGGTCAGGAAGATCCTCTGGAGGAGGAAATATTCTTGCTTGGAGAATCTCAAGGACAGAGGAGCCTGGGGGACTACAGTCCATAGTGTTGCAAAGAGTCACACACAACTGAGCAACTGAGCATGCATGCATTATTCCATTGTGTATGTGTGTGGGGGGGTATATATATATCTCACATCTTTATCCATTAATTTGTCAGTGGACAGTTAGGTTGCTTTCATATCTGGCTATTGTAAATACTGTTGCTAATGAATATTGGGGTGATTGTAGTTTTTCAAGTTAGAGTTTTCATCTTTTCCAGATATATGCCCAGGAGTGGGGTTGCTGGATCACATGGTAACTCCATGGTTAGTCATTTAAGGAACCTCCATCCTCTTCTCCACAGTGGCTGCAGAGAGGCTATATTGAAATGCTGGAATCTGAGGGGCACAAACTGAGCATAAACATAAATACATCCATAGCACATGAACTTGGGCACTCTTTAATCTGTGAACCAGGCTTACCAAACAGGGTTGTAGTAAAACTTAATGAGAAAAAATGCATGAAAAGTGCCTAGATATGGGAATATCTAAATCTTGTGCCAAGTTTTCAGTGTGGATGTGTGTGTGTTGTGTTTTGTGTGTGAGTGTGTGTGTGTGTGTGTTTAGGGTAGAGTGTGTGTGTGTGTGTGTGTGTGTGTGTAGGGTAGGATAAACCCTCAATTTCACCTTCCTGTGTTTCTCAAGATCTTCCTTTCCCATTCCCAGCCCCCTCCACCCCAAAAAGCCTCCTGGGGACCTGACTCAGCCACTGGGCAGCTGCCTCTGCCTCGGGGCCGCAGTCCAAGATTGTCCAGGGAAGGGCTGAAGGCCTGCAATGGGCCAGCTCTTCCCCTCCGCAACTCCTTCTCTCCCTTTCTTCTGTCCATAATTCCGCTGAATTTGGCTATTTTCTCTGGCTCCTCATACACAGAACACTGCTTCTAATTTTATGCCCGAGCTCTGATACAGTGTAATTTGAGGCCAGACACTCGGTCAGCAGTGGGCCCCGGTCCTGCTGCTGCTGTGATTCCTGTGTCCCTCACCCCCACCACTGGTCTCCTGCCGCCGTCGCTGCTGCTGCTACCGTGGTGAGAGAATGAGGCAGAGGAATTGCCAGGAAGAGAAGCCAAACCCTGCACACGTTCCAAGCCACACATTTGTACTGAGTCTTTCTGAGTAGGTACAAAGAAATGCCTGAAGTGATCTCTTACATCTTTAGAACTGACTTGTGATAACCTCCCCTCTCCACAGCCTGTGGGAAAAACACACACACAAGTTATTCAACTGTTTGCATTGGTAGCTCCCGGTCCAGGCAGTAACGCTCACATGTTTCATTCACAGAAACAAGTTTGCAGGCCCTCCCTTCCCACCAGGTTACTTTGAATGTACACCCAAACCTAACAGCTCAGGGGTTTGACGCCAAGAGGTCAGGAGGAAGAAAACTGCGAGTGTCAGTAGGAAGCAAATGACAGTAAAGTGACATTCTGACAGTTAAGGTGCCAAAGAGAATGCTGAAAAACAGAGGCTCAAGGACTCAAAAACAAATGCTAGGGTCTTTTCTGGTGGTCCAGTGGTTAGGAATCCAACTGCCAATGCAAGGGACATGGGTTCAATCCCTGGTCCGGGAAAATCCCACATGGTGTGAGGCAACTAAGCCTAGATGCGGTAACTACTAAGCCTGCATCCTAGAGCTACAGCTACTAAAGCCCCCACTCCCTAGAGCCCGTGCTCTGCAACAAGAGAAGCCTCCGCAATGAGAAGCCCAAGCACCACAAGGAAGAGCAGCCCCTCTTCACTGCAACTGGACAAAGCCCTCGCACAGCAATGAAGACCCAGCACAGTCGTAAATAAATGAATAAGAAAGAAAATGGAAGACACTGAAGCTATATATTAAAAAAATAAAATAAACCAGGGGCCACCCAAAGAAGGGGCATTGCTGCATTATGAAGGTTTACTAATATCCATTCAATAGGCTTCCCCAGAGGCTCAGTGGTAAAGAATCTGCCTGCAATTCGGAAGGTTCCTTCTTCGGGTCAGGAAGATCCCCTGGAGGAGGAAATGGCAACCCACTCCAGTATTCTTGCCTGAAGAATTCCATGGACAAAGGAGCCTGGCAGGCTACAGTCCCTAGGGTCTCAAAGAGTCGGACAGGACTGAAGCGACTTCGCATGCACGCATGCACTAATACCCATTCATCACCACATCTCCAAGGAAAGGTTCAGTACTCTCAGAACATATCTGAGGGCTGCCAGTCCTGAATGAGGACTGGATCTTTTTTTTTTTTTTTTTTAAGGACTAGATCTTAATGTCACAAAATGCACAGCAGTTTTCAAACCTTTCTCATTCAAGTGCTGCAGGTCTGCAAGATAAAATGAAGATACCCACCTCTGAGTAGCTGTTTATCAGGGCTAAGAGCTCCAGTGGCAGAAACAGGAGCGTGATGATGGTCAGGGCCTGGGGCAAGACTGGAAGATGGCCCTGGAGCTCATCTTACAGGAAGTCAGCAAGTGTCCACTGCCTGGAATAATGACTCTCCTAAGGAAGAGAAGGAAAATCCCAGATTAGACTGAGCAAGGTTCCTGGGGATCCCTCATGTACTGAATTCTCCAATCCTGACCCACATGTGTCTCTCTTTGTAATTTATGAGGGGAACCTCACTGACCTCCTCCCTGAGCCATAAATAGCCACCTGGCAGGCCCCAGGAAGCAACATTTGAAGACAAGGAGGGTGTGGATGAAGCCAACTAGACAGCAAGCTCCCTGAAGGCAGAAGGGCCCTGCCCTCCTCTGTGGTGTCTCAGCAAGCAGCAGAGCTGGGTCTGGAGCTTAGCTGCCCTGGCTCTGACACACCTGTTAGGCAACCTCTCTGACCCTCAGTTTCCTTGTTCAGTTTTCTAAGTGGAGATGATTATGCCTGTTTCATAGGATTATTGTCTTATTCATTTCTCAAAATGTAGTGAGCACTTACTATGTCCCAGACACCTACTCTGTGCCCAGCTTCAATGAAAGCCACTGTTCTCATGAAACCTTCTGTTCAGTTCAGTTCAGTTCAGTCACTCAGTTGTGTCTGACTCTGCGACCCCATGAATCGCAGCACGCCAGGCCTCCCTGTCCATCACCAACTCCCAGAGTTCACTCAGATTCATGTCCATCAAGTCAGTGATGCCATCCAGCCATCTCATCCTCTGTCATCCCCTTCTCTTTCTGCCCCCAATCCCTCCCAGCATCAGAGTCTTTTTCAGTGAGTCAACTCTTCTAATGAGGTGGCCAAAGTACTGGAGTTTCAGCTTTAGCATCATTCCTTCCAAAGAAATCCCAGGGCTGATCTCCTCCAGAATAGATTGGTTGGATCTCCTTGCAGTCCAAGATGGGTTAAATAAGTTGGTGAATGCCAAGTACTCAGTATAATGCCTGGCACGTGGAAGATGGACAGTAATTGATGGACATCATTGATGTTAATGTTGATGATAATTTCCTTGATATGGCTTCATCCCTTCTTGGTCTATCTCCCCCTGCACAGTTCACTCTCTTCTGACTTAAAACTTATTACAGCAAATTCTATTTTTCCCCCATATATGTCATCCACTGTCACTGCACTTGAGCTGTGGAAACCGCTCTGTGCCTAATCAAAATCATTGATGGAAATTGACCACAAGGGGACGCTGCGACCTAGAAGCCCATTTCCCACTCGGCAGCGCCACCTGGAAGAGGAAATATCATAAGTCACAAGCGAAAGGACCGGTCTAACAAGAGGGTCAAATAGTGAGAGCTAGTTTGGCAAAGCCGGAGAAGGCAATGGCACCCCACTCCAGTACTCTTGCCTGGAAAATCCCATGGACGGAGGAGCCTGGTAGGCTGCAGTCCATGAGGTCGCTAAGGGTCGGACACGGCTGAGCGACTTCACTTTCACTTTTCACTTTCATGCATTGGAGAAGGAAATGGCAACCCACTCCGGTATTCTTGCCTGGAGAATCCCAGGGACAGAGGAGCCTGGTGGGCTGCCGTCTATGAGGTCGCACAGAGTTGGACACGACTGAAGCGACTTGGCAGCAGCAGCAGCAGCTTGGCAAAGCGCTGCCTGCTGAACTCCACAGCCAAATCTCCAGACGCCTCATCAGCCAGAATCTGAGCAGGATTCATGAGAAGAAGCCCCTTGAGGCTTAAGGATCCGGAATCTCCTCTCCTTTGATCACAAATATGATAATGGCTAAGATACTCAGAGTTTACTGTTTAACCAACCCTCCACCACAAAATTGCAAAAGTATGTGAGTTAGCACTTTCAATGCCCTAGCTACAGTGTTTGGCTCAAAGTCCAGCCATGTTGGCTCTGATTATTGTTACTTAATCCTCATTCCACCCCCTATAATATGTCATTATTTTCCCCCTGCTCTTGAGATAAGGAAACCCAGGCTCTACGGGATTAGGAGACTGAACAAAAGTGACTTAGTGGATGAGTGATGAAGTAAGATTTTGACCTTAAATCTGGCTGATTTCAAACCCACACTGTCAATAAATGTTCTGGACTGGCTAATTCATTCATATATTCACTTCATAAGCACTTACGTCTGTTTTGTACAGGTGGAAAGGATATGGAGATGAATCCGGCACAGTAGTTGCCTTCATGAAACTCACAGCACTGTTGAAGTACACATGTGTGCATACACAAGAGCACACACACGCATGCATATGCACCCACACACACGTGAACACACACAGATAGGTGCACCCATGCACGCATGCATGCCCACACATACACTCAGGCATTTGGAGCAAAGCAGGGGAGAAATCAGGAGATACATGTTAAGAATCTAGTTTCCCTGATTCTATACCCAATGCTGTCTTCAGTCTCCAGGGGATTTCAAACACAGACGTCTCCAGGGGCCTGGCAGGTATCTTCAGTGTCAGCTGGAGCCTGGATGGAAAGCTCAAGGGGGTGGGCCAAACTGTGGCTTAGGGTCTGCCTTCCATGCCGTCACCTCTGGCACAGAACTGCAAGGACTCTAAGAATCTATCTGTGCACCTGGCCTTCCAGCTCCCCATGAAGGTCTACTGGTCAAGGCAGAAGAACAGAACTGTCTTATTAGCAGCTTGTTGGCTCGCTCTGCAGTCATAAGAATTTCAAGGCAGAAGAACAGAACTGTCTTATTAGCAGTCATAAGAATTTAAACACACAGGACACGGGCTTTCATTTGTCCTACTGCCCCAGTCCCTGTAGTGTTGGTGTCGGTAAGCAAGGCATAGGGACTTGTAGGCCCCAGTAATCCTCTGGATTTCATTCAAAGAGGAAAGAGAATCCTTGAGAGTGTTTAAATAAAGAGTGATGTAATCTGATTAATGTTTAAAAAAGATCCCTTTGTCTGCTGCTCGAACGGAGGCTCCCAGAAGTAAATAGATTATGTGCCCCATTCTAACAGCATTTTAAGAATTGGCTTTATTGAGGTATAATTTACATATGATAAAACTCACCAACTTAGGGACTTGCCTGGTGGTCCAGTAGTTAAGAATCTGCCTTATAATGCAGGGGACTCGGGTTTGATCCCTGGTCAGGGAACTAAGATCACACATGCCGAGCAGCAACTAAACCTATGTGCTTCAACTAGAGAGTCCTCGAGCTGCAGCGAAGACCCAGCACAACCAAACAAACAAAACACTCACCAAGTTCGAGTGTATAATTCAACGAGTTTTGACAATTATGTAGCCACTGCATCACAATACAGGAGATTTCCATTATCCCTCAAAAACTCCCAAAGGATCATGCCCCTTTGCCATCAATCTCCTCCCTTCCCCGCCCCAGGCCCTGGCAACCACTGATCTGTGTGCTATCATTCCACTTTGCCATTTCTCAAATTTCTTATGAACGGAATTAATTAGAGTATGCGGTCTTCTGTGCCTGGCTCCTTTCACGGGGTATAATTCATCAGTGTTGATGTGTATACATCAGTAATTATTCTTCTTATCACTAAGTAGCAGTCTATAGTAGGAACATACCATAATTTGGCATCTATTCACAAGTTGATGGGCATTGGGGCTGTTTCCAAGTCTGGGGTTATTAAAACAAAGTTGCTGCAAACATTCAAGCACAAGTGCTTGTGTGGACATGAGTTTTCACTTCTCTTGGGTAAATATTTAAGAGATGCTGGGCCATTTAATACTTGCATATTTAACTTTGTAAGAAAATCTCCAAAGTGGTCACACCATTTTGCATTCCTGGCAGCCAGTGTATTAAGAGGCAGATGTTCGAGGTTCCAGGTCCACACTGGCTCAGGGATGGGGGCTCCATCTGTAAAGACCAGGGGTCTAAGTGCAGCTATAGCCTCTGGGTTACTTATTATCTCCTCTCAGCTCCAAACTTACCCTTCTGAGGACTTCCCTGGTGGTTCCCAGACTCCACACTTCCAACGCCGGCGGCTCAGGTTTGACCCCTGGTCAGGGAACAAAGATCCTGCATGGGGCACAGCCAAAAAACAAAGCAAACAAATCTACCCTTTTATGCCCACTTTTCTGCTTTGCCAGCTGATTCCCAATAGCTTCTGCGAACAGGGGCTACTAGAGGGAGAGGAGGAAGGCATTCACTCCTTCATGCATCTTCACTGTACCCAGCAGTCTTGCTGCCCTGGAAGCCCTAGTTGGTCCCAGTAACCACTGACTCTAGTTTCTAGTTCTTTCCACATTCCCAGGATGAGGTTCCCCACTCCCTCCTTAGAGGTCTGAAGTTGAGTCCCAGCTCCCTGAGGACCCTTCTCCAAGCTTCTAAGACACCAGCCCCAGATGGGCACCAACACTCCCTCCACCAGCTCCCTCTTCCAGGCTTCTAAGTCATGACAACCCCACCCTCTTCCTCCTATTCCCACGGCTAGAGGAAGCAGTTACTATCTGGTTACCTCACTGTCTCCTTTTGTCTCTTCAGTCTTCTGAGATCCATTCAACCAATCCCCTATATTAAATTCTCACTGTTAAAATAATTTGTCTACTTTCCCCGCAATACTCAGGCAGCCTCACAGGCCACAAGTCTAGCTCCCAGCTAGAATGTCTCCAGGGAAGCAGGATGGTCAGGCAGGAGGAGTCTCATGCCTGGGGCAAAGGGACAGGCCCTCAGACAACTCACATAACCACTCTGAACATCAGCTTCCTTATCTGTTAAAAAAAAGACACCTAGCTGGAGCCTGATCTAATTAAGGGTTCAATAAATATTTGAGGAGGAAAATGGGGGAAGGAGACATTTTATATTACAGACAGCTGCTCAAGTTGGGCATGTTACAAATTTTATTCCAAGACCCTCCAGGGAATGCAAATTCCTCTCCCTCTTCACTCTGTTCTTGACTACAGAATGCTCTAGAATCCATTTTCCTCTTCTTCCTTTGGTAATGAAGTCCATAAGAAGTTGGACTGGACTCATGGCCCTCTGGTAAAGGTATCATTTCCCAATCTATCTTGCAGCTACATGTGACCATGTGACCAACAGCTCATCAGTGGGATGGGAGGGGAAGTTATGGGCACAACTTTCAGGCTGTACCCTCAAAGAAAGAAGGCGTGTGCTCCACCTTCCCCCTCCCCTTCCTGCTAGCTGGAGAGGCCTGCAGTGGAGAACGAATGGCTGAGGGAACTTGGGTCTCCGATCAGACTGCATAGCTTACATTCAGATTGTCCATGGGAAAGAAGGAAACCTCTGTTGTGTTCAAGCCACTGAGATTTTGACCTTCACTGCAGCAACGGAGCCTGTGTCCTACTATATCCATTAGAGCAGTGCTGGCAAACGTGTTTTGTGAAGGGCCAGATAGTAAATATTTTAAGCTTTGCAGGGCGCCGGTCTCGGGCGGTCACAACTACTGGATTCTGCTGTCACAGCATGAAAGCAGTCATAAACAATAAATAATTGAATGGGTGTGGCTGACTTCCAATACAACTTTATTTACAAAAATAGGTCGCAGACGTGGCCCTCGGCCCGTACTTTGCAGATCGCTGCACCAGACTTAGGAGCCAAGAGTCTCCCTGGTACCAGTTCACAGAGTGAGTGCTGAGGAGAGCTCAGGTGGAGAGGAGGCTGAGCAGCTGCCCAAGCATGTGCCCTCCCTGACCCAGGGCCCCTCCTCCCTGGGGGGTCTACTGCTGTTTCTTGGTGCCACCATGGTGTCACTGCCTTTCAAGGAACTCTGCCCCAGGAAGGAAGGGCTCCTCTGATGGCGGTTTGTACAGCCTGGCCATGTTGGAAATTGACATTTCTTTTTAATGATTCCATTTCTTTTCACATTTTTTTTTATTGAGGTAGAATTGATCTGTGACATTATATAAGTTTCAGGTGTACAATATAGTGATTCACGATTTTTAAAAGCTATCCTCCATTTATAGTTATTATAAATTATGGGCTATATTCCCTGTGTTGTACAATATATTATTGTTGTTGTTGTTTAGTCACTAATTCATGTCCGACCCTTTGCGACCCCATAGACTGTCTGCCAGGCTCATCTGTCCATGGGATTTTCCAGGCAAGAATACTGGAGTGAGTTGCCATTTCCTTCTCCAGGGGATCTTCCTGACCCAGAGATCGAACCCAAGTCTCTAGCATTGGCGGCAGATTCTTCATAGTATTTCGTACTCTTCATACCCTACCTCTACCTTGCCCCTCCCTCTCCCCTCGAACTTGACTTTCTTGAAGGCACCAAAGGGGAGCCTCCCTCGCCCAGGCTCTCCCTCCAGCCCAAGCGCCCGCAGCCCTTATGTTTCCTACAGATCACCTTGGCCTCTTCATGCCTTCTCCCCATTTCCCTCCCACCGCTGTGATTCTATGGCTTTTCCTCATTCTTGTAATTCTTTGCATCACCTAAGCTGGTCAAAGACTTTCTCTGAAGACTGGGCAGCCTCTCTCCCAGCTCCTGGGAGTTGCAGGTCTCTGTGAGAGTGCCCTCTAGCCTTCCATCTCTTCCTGCTGAGGATTATGTACCATGAACACATTTAGGTCAAGGACTGTGTCATACTCATCTATGAGTCTCCAAAGCCCAATGTCCAAAGCAGGACCAACAGGAGCTGGTGAGAAGGAGGATGTGAAGAAGGGGGCAATCAGATGTGGGCCAAGGAGACCGCCGGGACTGGGCTTCCCGTCCCAGGAACGCCCCTCTCTCTGGGCCAGGCTGGGACCCTGGTGTCTGAGGTAATGTGTTTCCTCTACCTCAAGGCTCCACTTTCCGTGCTAAAGGAAGCACTTCCTCTCTCCAAGGCCACAAGGTGCAAGAGCTTCCCAGAGCACCCCACCACCTGGAAATGCAACCCAGGAACTGGACAGCTTTGCAACATGAGGTCTGAGAAATTCCATAACTGCCCTTCCCTCCTCTTACTCTTTGGTGATCTACACCCATCCCTGATGGGACCTCCTGGGGTGACCAGTGGTACCCTTGGTGCATCCACTCCATGTCTTACATGGCGCCCGTTCTCCAGCCTTGGCCTCTTCTGATGCCCACGAAGTTGCCTTTGTTCCCTGGCACCACCTCTCTGGCATCTCTTCCTATGAGTCTGGGGGCTCCATCCCAAGCTCCTTGCCATCTGCTTCCTCACCCCACTTCTCACCCTCCACACTCTCTCTGGCTGTGGGTTTCATCTACTCCCTGCCTCCAGGACCATGTACACACTGCTGGTTCCCCCGACTCCCTGGAGTTTCAGGCCTGTGTGTCCCAGTGCCTCCTGGACATTCCATCCATGCCCCCAGCTCCCCAAAGGTGGCCTCCCTCTCTCTTCACAGTGGATCCTCCTCACACGTTCTGTCTCCGAATTCACCAACGCCAGACACCTGAGAGTCACCGTGGCCTTCTCATCCCCCTCTAGCTGCTATATCTTACTGGTTGGGAATGTATTTCACTGCCCAGGTTCCCTCCAACTTCCCCCACCTCTTCATCCCTACAGCCTGGACTTTATTATGGTTCTAAAATTTTAATTACGTTTGACAGTGCTGGTCTTCACTGCTGCATGCAGGCTTTCTCTAGCTGCAGAGAGCAGAGGCTACCCTCTAATAGTGGTGCGTGGGGCTTCTCTTGAAGCACAGACTCTAGGGCATTCAGGCTTCAGTAGCCTCAGCTCCCTGACTCTAGAGCACGGGCCCTGGAGTTGTGGCACACCTGCTTAGTTGTCCCCGTGGCATGTGGAATCTTCCCGGACCAGGGACTGAACCTGTGCCTCCTGCATTGGCGGGCAGATTCTTAACCACTGGACCATCAGGGGAGTCCCCAGTCTGGTCTTAATTCAGACTTCCCTCCTGTCTGGCCTGAGTTATTTCAACAGTTGCCTAACTGGTCTTCCTCCATCTCAGCTCTGCAGTTTATGATCCACACTGGCTCCAGGGAGGCCTTCCCTAAATATATCTGACTCTCAGCCTTCCAATCCTTCTGGCTCTCAGGACACCGAGCCCAGATCACTTCCATTCAAGCCAGGCTCCATGCAGCCCAAGTCAGGCCTCATTCCCCTCCTCGCCTGACTCCAGTTCATGTTGCAGGTCGGTCCCCAATCGTGTCCACAGCTTCTCTGCTTGACCAACTCCTATTTCTACTGACTCTATGTACCACCCAAGGAAAGGTGCTGCAAGGATGAGAAACGTCTCCTCTACTCTTCTGCAGCCACACCTTTCCATCCCTACCCCAGCCCTGCTGGGCCCTGTGGTGTCCCATATGGGGCAAGTTCTGCCCCTCATTCCCCTCAGACCACAGTGGCAGTCTTCCAGGGAAGGTTGGAAGGCATGGGCATGACAGAGGGGGTAGGGGGCTCCTCGCCAGCTGTCTTGGGCTGGCCGCGTGGCCCCCTGCAGGAATCTTCTCCCATATATGAACCCTCCTTTCCAACTCTCCTCCCTACCCAGTGACTCTGACTGCACCTGTTACTTCTCATCCCTCTGTCACCATGTGAAAAAAAGATGTCAACATTTATTTCACAACAAAAAGGAAAATTATGAAGCCCTTGCCCTATCTTTCTCAACCCCAAAGGAACTATTTAAACCCTTTTCATTATTTCCTTTAGATGTCTCTATATTTCTAAATAAAAAGCTTATATTTCTATTTTTGATAGACCTAGAGATTATTATACTAACTGAAGGAAGTCAGAGAAAGACAAATATCATGATATCACTTATATGTGGAATCTAAAAAGGTGATACAAACGAACTTATTTGTAAAACAAAAACAGACCCCAGACTTAGAAAACAAACTTACGGTTACCAAAGGGAAAGGCAGAGGGGAGGGATAAATCAGGAGGTTTCAATCAAAATACTACTATATGTAAAATAGATAGTCAGCAACGACTTCAGTTCAGACAGTCGCTCAGTCGTGTCCGACTCTTTGCGACGCTATGAACCACAGCACGCCAGGCCTCCCTGTCCACCAACTCCCGGAGTCCACCCAAACCCATGTCCATCTAGTCAGTGATGCCATCCAACCATCTCATCCTCTGTCGTCCCCTTCTCCTCCTGCCCTCAATCTTTCCCAGCATCAGGGTCTTTTCAAATGAGTCAGCTCTTTGCATCAGGTGGCCAAAGTATTGGAGTGTCAGCTTCCAACATCAGTCCTTCCAATGAACACCCAGGACTGATCTCCTTTAGGATGGACTGGTTGGATCTCCTTGCAGTCCAAGGGACTCTCAAGAGTCTTCTCCAACACCACAGTTCAAAAGCATTAACTCTTCGGCGCTCAGCTTTCTTTATAGTCCAACTCTCACATCCATACATTATCGCTGTAAAAACCATAGCCCTGACTAGACGGACCTTTGTTGACAAAATAATGTCTCTGCTTTTTAATATGCTGTCTAGGTTGGTTGTAACTTTCCTTCCAAGGAGTAAGTGACTTTCAATGTATTAAAACTGTTTTTAAGTTTGGAAGCTTTTGGGACCTTCTCTTTGTCGCCGGTCTTCTGAGGTTATATGATGATGTTTGTGGTATGGATTATTTCTTGTTCACTTTACTAGTTCCAAATAAACCAACTCAGTCTGGAGACTCACGATCTTTGGTTTGTGGAAACTTTCTTTAACTACTTCTTTGATAATTTTCTCTGCTCTATCTCTCTTTAATTCCTCTGTGTCACATTTTAGACCTCCTTGATTTTTTTTCTAAGTCTGTTTTTCCCTCTCATATGTTCCATCTTCAATTCTTCCTATTATACCCTAGACTACTGAAACCCTTATCTTGGCTGCCTTTGGTTAAAGTTCAAGTTTTCTCTCCTGTGCTCTGATTGTTCAGCAGTCACAGCTTCCTATTCTGGTTTTATGAATTGTATCTGTCAGCTTTTGCTGTGAAACAGCTACAAAAATCGCAGCGGCACACAACAATAAGCTATGTATTTATTTGACTGCTTCCAGTCTTACTCGTGGTTACATGGGATCTTCACTGTAGCATATGGGATTTAGTTTCCTGACCAGGGATTGAACCCTGGTCCTCTGCTTTGAAAACATGGAGAATTAGCCACTAGACCACTGGTGAAGTTCAGCAATTTATTTTGCCCTTCCCTGTGGCTTGACTGAAGTCATTCTGATACAATGATTTTTTTTTTTTTTTGACAGCACCATGTGGCTTGTGAGATCTTAGTTCTCCAATCAAAGATCAAATACGAGTCCTTAGCTGTGAAAGTGCAGAGTCCTAACCATTGGAACGCCAGGGATTCCCCAGTGATTCATTCTGGAATCCAATGTAGTGGGACAATGTTTCTTTCACTTTCTTTTATCATTTTAGTTTGACGTCTCTGTTTCACATGAGTGGCTTTCTTCAGTTGTCTGATGCTCTTTGGTTGTTCACTAGCATTTAAGACAAACATGCTGATAAGGCTGATCAGGCTCTGATAAGCTCTGCAAGGGTGGGTGATGGCGTGTGGACTGACAGGTGTCTATTTGGGTGCTGGGGCAGGGAGGCAACTATCTTGTTGGGAATATTCACAAAGTTAGCATGTAAGTCGGACACGACTGAGCGACTTCACTTTCACTTTTCACTTTCATGCATTGGAGAAGGAAATGGCAACCCAGTCCAGTGTTCTTGCCTGGAGAATCCCAGGGACAGAGGAGTCTGGTGGGCTTCCGTCTATGGGGTGGCACAGAGTCGGACACGACTGACGCGACTTAGCAGCAGCAGCAGCATGCATAAGTCATTTTCTCTAGTAAATTCTCCAGTAACTTGCCTTGCAGCTGACCTTCTATGCTTGGAATGTAGGAGTGGGCAAGGGTGGATTGGGGGTGGTAGGAACAGGAAGATGTTCTGACCATTTGGAAATTAATACCATTAATACCAAATTTCCAATTAATACCATTTTCATCCCCAGGTCTTGTCCCTGTCCTGGTCATGCTGGTGGCCTTGGTGCCCCAGGAATCTCCCCTTCATGGTCTCCAGAGAATAAACATCTTTCTTGAGGCTCAAGGGTAAGCCCTTGCCTGCTGGCTTTTAACTTACCCCATCATCCCCTCCACCTGCACCCCTTAAGTCCTGGACTTTATTGGGGTTCTGGAGCCTCACTCATTTTCTTCTCACTGGAGTCCCCTTCTGTGTACTCTGGTTTCTGCTGCCTTCTAAATACCATCATTCCAAACAAATCCCTCTTCTAAAGTGTGTTGCAATCTCTCGACTCTTGATGCTCCCTTTCTAGTCCCTTTGTCCTTGTGGGATTATACTGTTTATATTTTTTCTCTATAATGACAGCTTGTGCTCAGGAGGGAGGAGAAACCAATGCTGCTACCTTTTTTCCTACAAAGTGGTTTATTGCTTTTTGTGTATAAGCATTTTTTACACAGACTATGCCCAGGGGACTTCTTTCTAACAACAACACAAAAATTAATCAAAGTATTCCCCTGAACTAAGAGGTCACCTGCTCCCAACTCCTCCAAGAATGAAGCATAGCATAACAGCCGCTTTATTAAAATTTGCAATACGTTTTTTTTCTTTCCTTTGCAGTGTCCCTTTCATTTCATAGATGAGGAAATTCCAGCTTGGAGAAGGGGATGGACTGCCCCCAGTCACAGAGCTGAGCTGAGACTGGAGTTCTATTCTTCTCATTTCAGAGTGCCTGTGGCAACCCACTCTAGTGTTCTTACCTGGAGAATCCCAGGGACGGGGGAGCCTGGTGGGCTGTCGTCTCTGGGGTCGCACAGAATCAGACACGACTGAAGCGACTTAGCAGCTTAGCAGCAGCGGCTTCTCCATCACCCAACGTGGGGCTCAGAGCTCCCTCTGATGAAGAACACAGATGCAGGGGCCATGAGTTGGCCTGGTGCTTTACCTGGCTCCCTCAGCAATGCAGGCTGCAACAGACTGCATTTTATACAAGGCAACTAAGACTCCCCAGATTGACATGGCAGCTTCCCTGGTGGCTCTGTGGTAAAGAATCTGGGAGACATAGGTTCGATCCCTGGGTTGGGAACATCCCCTGAAGAAGGAAATGGCAACCCACTCCAGTATTCTTGCCTGGAAAATCCCATGGACAGAGCAGCCTGGCGGGCTACAGTCCACAGGGTCACAAGAGTCAGACACAACTGAGCGACGAACCCACTACCACCACCAGAGTGACATACTCCACGTTCTCAAGGGGTAATGCCCCGTCCACAAAGGGCTGACCTCAACCATCTCTTGATGATTCTCCTGCAGACATTTCTAACTCTTACAAATTTAAAGATGGTTTTCCAATGGCCCCAACTTGAGCAGCCAAGAAGCACCCAGCACCATGGAGACCATGAAGCAACAAATACATGGGAGGGGATTTTCCTTTGGGAGACTCACCTGCCCTGGCCCAAGGGGATCCAGAGGCCTGGAAAGGCCAAGTACATGGTCCAAGGTCACAGGCTCCCATCAATCAAGGACATCTCAATTCGCATCCTTCATTCTTCTTTTTTTAAATTTTATTATTATTTTTTTTATTAATTAATTTATTTTTTATTTTACTTTACAGTGAGGTGACTAAACTGTGTCTCAAAGGCTAATCCAGCTTGCAGACCTATTTGGATGGAGGTCTCAGGTGGTGAATCACGAGCTTGCATGCCCCCTGCTGTCTGTGTACTGTGTGCTGGGGAAGGGGGAGGGGAGCAGTCCAGGAGCTCCCTGGCCTCCATCCTGGGTGTGTGACCTCAGGGCTGAGGGACTTGTAGGCTAAAGAAACCAGGCCAGATGGGTGTCCTCAGTGCCATGTGGTGAGGAAGGATTTCCAAACCCTGTGGCCAAACTCTGGGGAAGAAATAAATGGGTCACCCTAGTGCCATACAGTCTTCAAAATAAAAGTCTCCAGACAGTAAGGGGTTGGCAGTGTCCACACAGTAACAGGGCTGGGAGCTGGGAGCAGAGAGGGGCTTTCCAGAGAAGCCGGCACAGCTGCGCCATCATCAAAATATTGACAAGCTTCTTTTGTTGTTCAGTCGCTCAGCTGTGTCCGACTCCTTGAGACCCCACCGACTGCAGCACACCAGGCTTCCCTGACCTTCACTATCTTCTGCAGCTGGCTCAAGCTCATGACCATTGAGTCACGGACATTGACTCATGTCATCCAACCATCTCATTCTCTGTCATCCCCTTCTCCTGCCCTCGACCTTTCCCAGCATCAGGGTCTTTTCCAATGACTTGGTTCTTCGCATCAGATGGTCAAAGTATTGGAGCTTCAGCTTCAGCGTCAGTCCTTCCAGTGAATACTCAGGACTGATTTCCTTTAGGGTGGACTGGCTGGATCTCCTTGCAGTCCAAGAGACCCTCAAGAGTCTTCTCCAGCACCGCAGTTCAAAAGCATCAATTCTTTGGCACTTCTATCCCAGTTTGGTGCCTGTGTACTACCACCCCACCCCCTACTCTCCCCATGGATCTCCAGAGCCTCTTCATAATCCAGCGACTAAAGGGTTAATGCCTGGTACCTCAGGCAGCCTCCAGGACACTGCTGTGGACCAGACAATTGTGACAGATCTTGAGTGGGACTCCCCCCAAAATAACGACATTAACTGACACGAATGTCACACTGGCTTAGAGCATTCGCTCTGTGTCAGCCCATGGGCGCCTCTGTAGACTGAGAGCCTCTGCTGTGCACCAGGCCCTGCGCTGGGCCCTGAGGGGTCAGGCAGGATGCAGGAGCAGCTCAAAGGCAGGTGAGGCTCAGAGACCTGGGAGCTGGGTCATTTGGCTGAAAATGGAACAAGAGGGCAGAGAGAGGAGAGGCGAGATGGAGAGGTCAGCAGGGGACAGACCAAGGAGGGCTTTAAAAGTCAAACGAAGGAGACTGAACTATATCTGGAAGCCCAGGAACAGCTGGGGAAGGATCTGAACAGGGGTGGAACTGAATGATATTTTCGTTTTACCTCGAGCATCAAGAAAGACAAGGGGAAGATGGGTGGGAACAAGACAAGACCAAAGCTGGAAGATCAGGTAGGAGGCTGACTGTGCATCCAAGGGAGGGTCTGAAGATAGATAGAGGGACAGATAGAGGCAGAATCACAAAATCCCTGGCTGACTCCATATAGCCACACTGCAGACAGCAAGATTAAATACCATTCCCATTTGAAGTGGGGAAATTGAGGCTGCAGAACAATAAAAAACAGTCTATCTACATCAAGGGCTTACTCTGTGTTCAGCACTGCTCCAGGGGCTCTATGTGTAAAGTACCTAATAAGATAGCTATTCCAATGTTCCCATTTTATAGATGAGGAAACTGATGTAAAGAGTGGGTAACTGATTCAAGGTCATACTGCTAAGAGGCAGTATGAACTCCAGCAGTATGAGAAGGGGAGAAAACTCAGAAAGAGACTCATGCTGGCTTTGAAGAAATATAGATTCATTCTTCATGTCTTTAAAAGGAAATTCTAGGTATAGGGTTAGAAGGAAATGCCAGGTCAATATAAAGAATTTTCTATCAATGGCAGTATGCTAGTGAGGTGGGGCCCCTGAAGCGTGACATCCTTAGAAGGGGTTATGGAACCAGATGGATTGGGTTCAACTCCTGGCATGCTACCTTTCAGCTGAGTGACTTTAGAAAGTTAAGTAACCTCATTGTGACTCAGTTTTGTTATCTATAGAATGGGGCTAAGAATAGTGTCTCATGGGGTGGTTGAGTTAATACGTGAATTAACTCACCATTATCAGCACCCCCGTCACCTGGAACTGTCCTCTCTAAAACCAAGTTCCTTTTTCAAGTTCATGATTACTCTTTCTCTCCAAACCCTTTCTTATTCTCTCCGACCTCAATCTTATGCTAACTGAAAACTAATCAATCAGAGTCAGATAATTCAAACTGCTGTTGAATTATGAAGATGGTCAATGACTAAAATTGCTGTTGTTGATGAAGTTGTCTTTGAGGTGTAAAATTGTTGTTTGTTGGTTTCATTATTAACATACAAACTCAGGTTGTTTGTCCAGGCAAGATGGGCTAACAGGTCCCCAAGCCATGGACCACCTGGCCAGAGAATCGTAACCTGAAGACACCTTGATGCCCAAAACTAAGATTAAGAAATGTCACAAGATGATTCATCCCAGTTTCTTCGTTCTTCTCCTTTAAAAACACCCCAACTTTGGGGAAGGAGGTGGGAGGGGCGTTCAGGATTGGGAACACGTGTATGCCTGTGGCGGATTCATGTTGATGTATAGCAAAACCAACACAATATTGTAAAGTAAAAAATAAAATAAAATAAAAAAAACACCCCAACTCACAAACCAAGTTGGAGTGGATCTGAGGTTTGTCTCCTACTCCCTTGCTTGGAGGCCTGAAATAAACCCTTCCTTTGCTGCAAACATCCACTGACAGTGTTTGGTTTTCTGCATCTTGAACACAAGAGCCCTTGCTTGGGATCAACACCCCAGGGCGGGGGATGGCAAATGGCGCTGGGCCCAGGGAAGTAGGCCAAGGGCTAGTTAGTGAGGGACCAAGTAAAGCAAACTTTCTCTGGATTCTCTTGAGTGACAGGCTGCAATGTTTGTTGTACGTAAGTGGCTTAGTTGTATCAACTTTTTGCAACCCCATGGACTAGAGCCTGCCAGGTACCTCTGTCCATGGAATTTTCCAGGCAAGAGTACTGGAGTGGGTTCTATTTCCTTCTCCAGGGAATCTTCCCTGACCCAGGGATCAAATCCTTGTCTCCTGCATTGCAGGCAGAATTCTTTACCCTCTGAGATACCAGGGTCATTAGTGAGGGACCCAACAAAAGCAAGCTTTCTGTGGATTCTCTTGAATGACAGGCTGCAAGCAGGTTTCAAACACCAGGTGATAAGCTCAGCAAAACGTGCCTAAATTCATGTCCTCTTTGTGTTTACTTCTCAGCTGCCCTCCCTTAGGGTTTAGTGAGGTCTTTTGACAGTTTCAAACTGATTCTGCCTGAATTCCAAGGATAAATGTAGAAAGGAGTTTGTGGGCCTGGTTGGGCTGGAACATTCAAAGGATGATAGCACCTGCTTCCCCCCCGCCCCTTAGGACACAGTGAAGGCAATGACAGATCCAGACACTGGGGAAGGCGCTATTCATTGCCATGAGAAAACTGGACTTTCCGTGCTCCACCGTCATCTCCTTCTGTTCACACCTTTCCTGTCAGGGTTATAAAGGTAGAAATCCAAAACCAGGAGGAAGGAGATAGCTCAGTAAGTCATATGAGAAGAATGTGTCTCATTTCTTCATGCTCAAGAGTTACTTCTGATGCAAAATGGACAAAAATGCAAAAAAGACAACCTGATCCTCTTCCTCCTCCTCATCCTTCTTCTTTTTTCCCCCAAAACTGGGGTCTAAAGAATAGTTACTTCCCCAAATCAAATCTACCTTGTACATTACAGGGACTTCCTTGGTGGTCCAGTGGTAAAGAATCTGCCTGCCAATGCAAAGAACGCAGGTTCAATTCTTGGTCAGGGAACTAAGATCCCACATGTCATGGGGCAACTAAGCCTGTACCTCACAACTAGAGAAGCCTGCACACCACAAGAAAGAGCCTGCACCACCAAAACAAAAAGAAAAGTGTATACCTTGACTGGAGCCCTCAATCAGGGTCCAGCCAAAAATGAGAAAGCACACAAGTTATTTCAACAGAGAGAATTTACTAAAGGGAATTGTTTCGACAGGTCTGAGAACCTAGCAATTCAGATGAGGGACCCTGGAGAGCTGAGATTTGGACTGCTGAGGAGGGGATAATACCTAGCTGGCTCTGGAATCTGAAGGAATGCAATAAGGCTGGTTTGGGAGCTGGGAAAAACTGGAGATGGTAACAAGTGCTGCCATGAAGATGAAGGGCCATTGCTAGGGTGTGGACATGAGGCTGGGTGATGCTCAGGGGCAAGGCAAGGAGGAGGAAAACCCAAGGCCCTCCTTTCCCCATAAGCCTGAGGCTTCCCTCTGCACCCACTAGTGGCAGAGCCCTTCAAGAGCCAGCTGGCAGCACAGCAATGGGTTTGCAAAATCTCAGCTCCAGTACCACAGAGGTGGGATGTAAAAAAGTGTGGGTCTGGGGCTGAATTGATAGCTTAATAATCAAACTACCTTCACCCCTGAGGACTTGCAAAGAAATGGACCACAGGTCTTAGAGCAACTCCCAAAGCATCATTTACAGGGATTAAAAACTCTCTTAGAAATAAATTCTGATTTATCATACATTTATTGATCACCTACTATGTGCCAAGCATGGTGTTGGGTGCTATGGGGAGGCTTGGAACCAAAAACATCCTCAGGGTTGAATGTTCAAATGCTGGCTCTACTGGGAGCTTCTGGGTGACCTCAGATTGGTCACAACATTGACCTTTATTTCCTTGATCATCCAAGGCAGATGAGGTGGTCACCTACCTCATCTACAGCATGTAGACTTCATGGCATAATTAGAAGAATTGCATTAGCTAAGACAGGAGTCCCCAAACCCCGGACCATCGGCTGGTACCAGTCTGCACAGTAGGACGTGAGCAGCAGGTGACAAGTGAAACCTCCTTGTATTTACAGGTGCGCCCCATCATTCCATTACCACCTGAGCTCTGCCTTCTATCAGAGCAGCAGTTCTCATAAGAATGAGAACCCTATTGCGAAACTGTGCACGCAAGGGATCTAAGTTGCATTCTCCTTTTAAGAATCGTACTGAAACCATCCCCTCCCCACCCCCTGCCAACCCTCCATTCATGCAAAAATCATCTTCCATAAAACTGGTCTCTGGTGCCAAAAAGGCTGGGGACTGCTGAGCTGAGGCATGTAAAGTGCCCACACTCAGGAGCCTCCAACTGGCCTTCCTTTTTCCTCTCTCCATTTTACCCACCTCATCTTGGTCCCTCCTCCTCTTCTACCATCATCATCATTATCATCATCAGTCATCATCAGTGTTAAATGTTGACATGAATTATTTTATTTACTCCTCACAACCATCCCAAGAGGACCTATTATTATCTATATTTTATAGACAAAGAGCTCAAGTCCCCAAGAAGTAAAACTCACTTGCCTAAAGTCACAATACAAATTAAGGATTATTCTTCCCCTTTAACAAAACCAGTGAGGTTCAAAGAGAAAGAAAGAAACAACTTACCCAGAGTCATCCTATAGCTTAACAAATGGCAATGTCGTTCAGATGCAATTTTCAGACTGCATGTCTGGAGTCCAGCTTGCTGAAAACCAGTTCTAGGTTTCTCTATTTCATCTTATATTACACATAATAGGGCTTTTTTCAAGTCAGAAAACAAAAATGGGTCCATCACCCCGGGATTCAGGTTATACTCAATGATTATCTTAAAATAAAAATGATGTACATGGTAAAAACAAAAACAAACCTCCATAGTATATTTCATTATTAACCCATAGGTATCTCCCATAGGTATGACTAACCCACAGGTATGGCTAACCCATAGGTATGGCTAACCCAAAGGTATCTTCCATTAATGAAAATTTAAGTTGCTTATAGCTTATTTTTGCCAAAAACCTTCAGAAACAAACATTTTGTTAAGAGAAACATCATACGTATCCAGAGGGTAGTTACCTAATGGTGGAATTTCTGGGTCAAAGGGCTTGTGCATTTCTAATTTGGATAGAAATCACCAAATTTCCCTCCCACAGGGAAAATTTATGTTTCCTTTCCTAGCTGCCATCTTGCTATTGCTGGATAGGATCATACTTTAAAATTCTTGCCAATCCAATAGAAAGAAAAAAGCATTTCATTTTGATTTGTGTTTCCTTGATGGCTGATGAGTCTGAGCAGATTTTCATACATTTATTATCCATCTGTATTTCTTTCTTTATCCTTCTCTTTAAGTCTGGGACCCTTTTCCCTATCGAATTGTTCATCATTTTCTCACGGGTTATGAACTCTGTAAATCAGCATCCATCAGCCCCTGTTTTACCATGTGTGTTGTGAATATTTTTTTGTCCATCTTGTTGCTTTCTTTTGCCTCTGTGATGGCTTTTTTTTTTTTTTTTGCATCCTCCTCCCGTCACATTTGTCCATCCATTTATTTATGGTTTCTGGGCCACCTGGTGGCTTTAGAGCTCTCTGTCTCCTTGTCAGCAGGTTGTTCTGGGTTGCTCAGTGACTGGGTGACTGCCCTCAGCATCCCCACTCAGAAACGTTGCCCCCTCAAAAGATCCAGCAAACATGGCCCCTTGGCCTGCTCTCCTCTGGAAGGCCTCCTGCCTCCACTCTCATGGCCAACTTTGAGATGCGTCGGCTTTGCTTCTCCCCTGACATCCAGCACCTTTTAAGGAGCTATGCATCTTATACGTTCCTTAATCCTCCAACTAAATTTACCAGCTCTTGCTTGCAGCCAAGGCATCAGCTAAATTAAACTTTGGAGTGGTGAACACAGTGTATCAGATGCATCCCAGTGAGGAGTGATGGGAGGAGCCACTCCCTGTCTGTCCTGAGGGCTGGGGGTCAAAGCCCTGCCTTTCCCTCCGGCATGTCCCTCCACTCAGAAACACCATTGTCTCACAGCCAGGACACCAAGTATACTGAGTTACCTCCTCTTGTTCAAGGATCCATCCATTCATTCAGTAACTATTTATTCGGCGGTTTATTTTGCTAGGCACCGGTTCTGGGGGTGGGGAAAACGCTGAGGTTTTCTTTCCAGTGGGGGAGACAAATGATGGAGATATGAATAGGCAATTCCTGGGCAAGCAGCGAAAGAGCCTTAATGAAACAACGAAAAAAAGTGAGGAGAGAGAGAAGCAGAGGAGAGGACTAGATGCCTCCCTAGATGTGGCGGCCGGGGATGGCTTCTCCCATGAGGCAACAGTTGTGCAAATACCCCGATGAAGCTCTAGCTGCTGCTGCTGCTGCTAAGTCGCTCTAGAGAGTGCTATGAAAGTGGAATACCTGAGGAAGAAGATTCCAGATTGAGGGAGGAGCTGGAGGCCTGGCAGTAAGAACACCCATGGCATCACTAACTGGACCAGCAGGGTTGCTAAGGTTCCTGGAGCACACAGTCAAGGAGGAAGGGCAAGGTGCGAGGTGAGGTCAGAGGCAGGGCAGGCGGAGAGCCAGAGCTTCTAGGTCCTAGGTCCTGGGAAGGAGTTGGGATTTCTTTCCACATGCGATAGTGGTCATGGGAGGGTTGAGAATTGGGAATAAAAGTATCTAATTTGCATTCTCACTGGGTTTGGTTTACATTTCCCCTCTATGGCAGCCTACATGTTGGAAAGGCCAGACATGGATTGCCATGAAGGGAAGGCTGCCTGATAGCTATAGGTGAGCTCAAATGGCAGTGTTTCCGATACCACACCACTCCTGTGCCGTCTTGGGGGTGTGCACGAGGCCCTTACCGCTCTGGGCAGTGACCCAGGCAGTGAGGTCCTCCTGGCCAAAGGAGCATCCATCTTCCCTGGAGGAAGAAGACCCCTCCATCACTGGGGACTCAGGCCTAGCAAGGTTTGCATGTGGGCCCAGCTGTGATCTTGCATCCCAGTGCCAGGCACCAGCTGCTCCACCTGGCCTCTGAGGATGGGGCTGGAGTGAAAGGGGGTGACTGTCCTGTGCAGACACAGCAGATTGGATCAGTCTTCGGTGTTGAAGGCTCCAGAGTTGAACTGGCCAGTGCACTCAGAGCTGAGTCAAATATGTGCCCTGTGCCAGCTTGTTAAGCTCACAGGAGGAGCGATTATAAAGTACGATAGCACACCTGGTGGACAGCAAGGCTTTCCTGGCTTCTTCTCTAATCTTGGCAGCTGAGACACACAAATACCTCCTGAGGGTGCCAGAGACAGCAATGTCAGGACCAGCCAGGAGGAGCCCAACCACACACACACACGCAGACTCAGCTCTGTCCCATAATCAATTGAAAAATTAGTTTTTTTTTAATGTGGGACATTCTGAAAGTCTTTATTGAATTTGCTACAGTATTGCTTCTGGGTTTTTTTCTGTTTTGTTTTTTTTGACCTTGAGGCATGTGGGGTCTTAGCTCCCCAACCAGGGATCAAACCCATACCTCCTACATTAGGAGGCAAAGTTTAAACCACTGACAGCCAGGGAAGTCCTTTGTCATCCATTTTTGCAGAAAGAAGGTCCCCAGGCCCAAGAATCACCCCCATAACTCCATTGTTAAGCCCAAATTCCACAATTAAATTCTCCTTAGACCACAAAGTTCTGCATACATGTATATGGATAAGCCTCACTGAATTTGAACACGCAGAGCAGTGTATATCACTCAAAATGCCTCTTGGTTGTTCAGCATTTCAATAAATCGGAAATAGAAATTTTACGCCAATCAAAGAAAAGCTTGTTTGAAGATAATTCATGAAAGCTTAATGCGTTGAGGCTCTACTATTGGAGCACCCGCAAATGTCGTGTGTGCAAATGCGGCTGAAAATAAACACAACCATGGCTTCTTTTTAAGCATATTCTCTTCCTGCATAAATTTTCCTCCAGACCAAAATTAGCTTTGCAAAGAGAAAAGAGTCTCCCTCTCTCCGCCGTTTCCACTGCAAGTTAATTCTTCTTGAGTTCCTGGGATGACGGCAAATGCAGAGAAAAGCTCTTAGGAACCGAAGTGATGGCTCAGCATTGTCGGGTCCTTTTGAATGCAATCAAAGGAAGAAGCTGGAAGTTAAAACATCCTTTGACAGAGGAGCCCATCATGTCAGGGGGATATGCAGCAAGTCTGAGCAGATTAATTTCCTCCTGGCATAAAATATTCCTTCTGATCATAAAGAAACTTGTTCAGAAGTAACTCTGGCAAGCTACAGAACTGTTACAGGAGAGGTGCTGGCTGACAAATCACAACTTTGATGGTGAAAAAAAAGAGAAAAAGTGAGCACCCCTGGATTCAACTTTGTCCTTTCCTGTCATCCTTCAAACGTGAGATCTTCAACCCTACCCTCCCCTCCACTAGAGACCATTAAGTCTCTCATACCCTAGTGTGAATTAGACTTGCCTCTGACTAAGAAGGGCAGACAGACAGATAAAATCCTAGGGAGGAAAGAGGGCAAAATGGTTAAGATGAAGGCATAGGATCAAAAATTTAGACTGGCTTCTTGGCACTTCTCTGAATGTTCACCATCTTTTGAATCAGAAAGCAGGAGTTCCCAAAGTGTGTCACATGAAACAGAAATCATATAAGACCCTCCAGTGGAAAAGGTTCCAGGATATTTAGAAAAACAGCATAACAGCATATGAGAGGTCTCTTTTTGCCCCTTTGGAGAGAAGACTGCAGTTAAAGAATCTTATTTCCGTGTTGCTTTTTCCACTGTGCATTTCTCAAGTTTATTTGGCCATTGAATGCTCTATTTGTCAAACATCTGAAACAGTATGCTAAAATTGAAGTATTGTCATCTGATTTTTAGCTCAGGGACCAACACAAGAGCTGCCAACTGTTCCCACATACCAAAGAGAGATTCTAGATTAGAAATTTTCTCTTAAAGAGCCAGATACTAAATACTTTAGGCTTTGTAGGCCATAACTTATGAGCTATTAAACAAACTATAACTCAGTAAAACTGGAGAGGGGAGGTGGTTGGCTAGATTTGGACTGTGGTTTGCCAAGCCCTTTACTAGATCCCTTATGCTGGTCTTGCAAAAATGATAAAGTGAAAAAAAAAAAAAAAAAACAGTTGTGTTACCCTTGGCCTCTCATCCACTGGGAGCTACAAGAGGGTTAAAGTTGGAGAGGCAGAGAAGCTGAAGGTTGAAAACTTTTCTTTAGTGGGATGTGTTGGAGAATGTACCCCAACCCTGAGGGGTAATTACTGGGGGGTATACTTCAATTACCTATTACTGTGGGGAAAAAAAATCTCAAAACTTAATCTTCAATGATACACTGCTACTGCTAAGTCACTTCAGTCGTGTCCGACTCTGTGCGACCCCATAGACGGCAGCCCACCAGGCTCCCCCGTCCCTGGGATTCTCCAAGCAAGAACACTGGAGTGGGTTGCCATTTCCTTCTCCAATGTATGAAAGTGAAAAGTAAAAGTGAAGTCGCTCAGTCGTGTCTGACTCTTGGCGACCCCATGGACTGCAGCCTATCAGGCTCCTCCATCCATGGGATTTTCCAGGCAAGAGTACTGGAGTGGGGTGCCATTGCCTTCTCCACAATGATACACTATTTCTAATGATTCTTTGGGTTGGGTGGTTTTTTGCTCCACATGGTGTCATTTGAGGATACATGGCTACACTCAGTTGGGATTTAGGTGTAACTGGGAAATCAAGGAGGCTTCACCCACAAGTCTGGCACATCAGGTGGGGTGAACTGGAGGGACTAGAGGCTGGGTGGGACTCTGTCTCTCTGTGTAGGCACTCATCATTCGATGGTTTAGCTCAAGCTATGCTAGAGGATGGTTGGAAACAAAGGTGGACACTACAAGACATCTTGAAGTCTAAGCTCAGAAACTCACAGAGTGTAATTTCTACCCATGCTGTTGGTCTAAGCAAGTCAGAAGGACATCCCAGTGTCAAGAGGTTGGAGAAATAAATTCTGCATTTTGATGGGAGGAGTGGCATGCCCATGCATGCCCACACAGCGTGAGATAACTGTAATAGATGCTTCCATTAAAAAACGAGAGAGAACAGAAGGTACATAGGCATCAATAGGCCATAAAAATATGATATCCAGTGAGGCACATGTTGTCAGTGGATTCAACATTTGTGTAGGTTCAAATCCCACTTCTGGTAACAACTCCTGTATCAGCTTTCTATTACTGAGTTATGTTAAGCCCAACATTTAGTGTCTTAAAATAATGACTATTTGTTGGCTCGTGATTCTGCACTAGGCAAAGCTTGGTGGGAACGGCCCACCTCTGCTCCATGGGGTGTTGGCTAAGTTTCTTCAACAAGTTAGAGGATCCAAAATGGCTTTTCCATCACCCCCTGGCACCACTGGGAATTAGTGGAAAGGCTGGGCTCTCTCTTACCCTTTGTTGTCATTTATCCTCTAGGACTTCTATCTCTGGCAGAGTGATCAGATGTCTTTATGTGGTAGCTGGCTTTCTGCTGCATTGTATCAGTCAAAGCAAGTCAAAGAGCAGCCCAAACTCAAAGAGGATGATAGACACTGCACTTTTTGATGAGAGAAGATGCAAAGAACTCACAACTATTGTTAATTCACTCCAGTCTGCCCTTTGGCCACAGATATCAAACATATAAGACACACTTCACTGTCCCAAGATCCCCAAAGTCTCTTCTCAGTTTGACGGTAAAATTAAGGTCCAGGATCTCATCATTTCCATCATCCAGGCACAAATGAGGTTCCTCAGATGCAGCTCCTCAAGTTCAGTTTCCTCTTGATTCAGAGATTCGTGAACCAAAAGACAAGTTTTCTGCCACTATGTACCCAGCATACAATGGTGAGGCCTTTACAAAAAGAGGAGGAAAGGGGAGCACATAGCAGTCACAGGTCCATAGAAAATCTGGAAGTCCAGCTGAGTACATGTTACTATTGTCCCCTACTCTAGGGCAGGAAAAGCTGCTTCACTACGAAGTAATTCCTTAATCCACTATTCTTGGCTCTTGGCTCCACCTTCTGAGTCATCTTTTCCATAAGAAATGGCCTCTCTTCTGCAGCAGAACAGCTTTCTCAACTTGCTTCCTAACTGTAGAAAGTTGGGATCCCAAAGACCTCTTTTCAATTTGAATTGTCTCTCTCTGAGTCTAGCCTAATGATCCTATCACCAATCACTTTCCTTAAAATTTTCATAAGTTTCCTATGAATCTTATCGGGGTTCCCTCATATCTCAGCTGGTAAAGAATCTGCCTGCAGTGCGGGAGACCTGGGTTCAATCCCTGGGTTTGGAAGATCCCCTGGAGAAGGAAAAGGGTACACACTCCTGTATTCTGGCCTGGAGAATTCCAAGGACTGTATAGTCCATGGGGTCGCAAAGAGTCGGACACGACTGAGCGACTTTCACTTTCACATGAATCTTATTGGTGTTTACTGGGTGTCCCAAAAGACCCACCCATAATTCTATCCAAGATAGGTTTCTTTCTTCTTTGAGCATGGCAGGCTGTGTGGGAACACATCCTTAAGATTTTTGAAATCTTTGTCTATCTGAGAGGGTCTATAAAGAAAAACCTTAAATGTTAACAAAGTTTTTAAAAGAGGTCTTACATCTTTGATATGATCTTTATCCTGAAGCCATATTGTACTGGCCCCTATGTTTTCTCTCTCTCTCTTTTTTTTTTTTTTACAACCCAGATAATCACAATGGTATAATAATCACTCACCTAGAGCCAGACATCCTGGAATGTGAAGTCAAGCGGGCCTTAGAAAGAATCACTACAAACAAAGCTAGTGGAGGTGATGAATTCTACTTGAGCTATTTCAAATCCTGAAAGATGATGCTGTGAAAGTGCTGCACTCAATATGCCAGCAAATTTAGAAAACTCAGCAGTGGCCACAGGACTGGAAAAAGTCAGTTTTCATTCCAATCCCAAAGAAAGGCAATGCCAAAGAATGCTCAAACTACTGCACTATTGCACTCATCTCACACGCTAGTAAAGTAATGCTCAAAATTCTCCAAGCCAGGCTTCAGCAATATGTGAACCATAAACTTCCAGATGTTCAAGCTGGTTTTAGAAAAGGCAGAGGAACCAGAGATCAAATTGCCAACATCTGCTGGATCATGGAAAAAGCAAGAGAGTTCCAGAAAAACATCTATTTCTGCTTTATTGACTATGCCAAAGCCTTTGATTGTGTGGATCACAATAAACTGTGGAAAATTCTGAAAGAGATGGGAATACCAGACCACTTGACCTTCCTCCTGAGAAATCTGTATGCAGGTTAGGAAGCAACAGTTAGAACTGGACATGGAGCAACAGACTGGTTCCAAATAGGAAAAGGAGTATGTCAAGGCTGTATATTGTCACCCTGCTTATTTAACTTCTATGCAGAGTACATGATGAGAAATGCTGGGCTGGAAGAAGCACAAGCTGGAATCAAGATGCCAGGAGAAATATCAATAAGCTCAGATATGCAGATGACACCACCCTTATGGCAGAAAGTGAAGAGGAACTAAAAAGCCTCTTGATGAAAGTCAAAGAGGAGAGTGAAAAAGTTGACTTAAAGCTCAACATTCAGAAAACGAAGATCATGGCATCTGGTCCCATCACTTCATGGGAAATAGATGGGGAAACAGTGGAAACAGGGTCAGACTTTATTTGGAGGGCTCCAAAATCACTGCATATGGTGATTGCAGCCATGAAATTAAAAGATGTTTACTCCTTGGAAGGAAAGTTATGACCAACCTAGATAGCATATTCAAAAGCAGAGACATTACTTTGCCAACAAAGGTCCATCTAGTCAAGGCTATGGTTTTTCCAGTGGTCATGTATGGATGTGAGAATTGGACTGTGAAGAAAGCTGAGCACCAAAGAATCAATGCTTTTGAACTGTGGTGTTGGAGAAGACTCTTGAGAGTCCCTTGGACTGCAAGGAGATCCAACCAGTCCATCTTAAAGGAGATCAGTCCTAGGTGTTCATTGGAAGGACTGATGCTGAAGCTGAAACTCCAGTACTTTGGCCACCTCATGCGAAGAGTTGACTCATTGGAAAAGACCCGGATGCTGGGAGGGATTGGAGGCAGGAGGAGAAGGGGAAGACAGAGGATGAGATGGCTGCATGGCATCACCGGCTCAATGGACATGAGTTTGGGTAAACTCTGGGAGTTGGTGATGGACAGGGAGGCCTGGCGTGCTGCGATTCACAGGGTTGCAAAGAGTCAGACACGGCTGAGCGACTGAACTGAACTGATATTTTATCTTTGCCCTGAGACTATTTCTTATTTTGAGAATTTTTTTGCTGACTACAGAAATTGTTCCAGGTCCGCTGTTGTCTCAAAATTCTACCTGTAAATTTCCTTCTTCAATTTAATTTTCTTTTGAAATACCTATTACACATCAGTAAAATAAGCTAACTGTCATTTCAGCATTTGGCCTGAAAAATCTTTTTAGAATATCCATAAATGCATGAAGTAGTTTTCTATCACCTGCATTATTGTAGATAACAGTGTTGTTAAAAGCTCTGATATTACATGAAGGAGTCCCCCTTTCTACAGCCTCTAGGAGAAATTTTCTCAATGCTCTGCAGCCTCACTAACAGTCTCCTCCATACCCTCCTCCTCCCCCTGCCATGAAGTCCCAAAGACAGTGCAATGTCTTCTAGGTTCCAGGAGCACCAACTTCTAGGTACCAGATTCAATTTCAATTTTCTATTCTCATGATTAGTGGTTTAATGCAACAATGCATTATGTCTTATGATTCTTCAACTGGGGTTTGCTGGGCAGCTCTTCTTCCACGTGATGTCAGTTGGGGTCACTCTTGTGACTGCATTTAGCTGAGAGCTGGACTAGCTGGAATGGTGGAGGACTGGCCAGGTCTGTCTCTTTTCATCTGGTTTCTTATCATTCAGAAGTCTAGCCTGAGCTTCTCTACATGGCAATTGGATCCCAAAAAAGTAAAAGTGGAAGCTACACAGTATCTTGAAGTTCAGGTTCCAGAACTTGCACAAATCACTTGTACCTTTTCAGTTGGTCAAACACATTGTGAGGTCATCTCCACCCATCAAAAGAGAGGAGGAAAGACTACCTCTTGCTGAGATCAGTGGAGTGTACATACAGATGAGAGGAATTGTTGGTGGCCATCTTTGCAGATTAATCCACCAGGGAGTGCTTGAGAAGCTCCAAGCAGGCCAAAGCAAAAGGCTGACTCAGGTATTCTGGATACTTAAGGCCTCATAGATTATTGTCTGATGAAGTGGTCAGGGGCAGCCGAGTACATAACTCTGATTGACAAGTGACAGTACTCCTAGCTACAGAGAGTCTAATGCTGTCTGGGGAGCTTATCTTCTGTAAACATGATCACAGAAGAGAACGAGCTAGCAAAAGATGGTCTCAGATCCTGCCCTTGACCGCTGTCTAGACGAATGAAGAGACCTCAGCAGAAAACTGCTGGAGGGCTGGAGGTGGATGCCCAGGGATCAAGAGAGGAGTCTTCAGTGTCCTTTCTGAGAAATGTCACTCACAAAGGAGGGAAAAGTTCTTAGCAATGAGAATCTCCAAAGAATCCACATAAATGGCCTCCTAAAACACTCAGCTTTAAACATCTGATCCCTGGTGGCTCAGACGGTAAAGAATCTGCTGCAACGTGGGAGACTCAGGTTCGATTCCTGTGTTGGAAAGATCCTCTGGAGAAAGAAATGGTCACCCGCTCCAGTACTCTTGCCTGGAGAATTCTATGGACAGAGGAGCCTGGCGGGCTACAGTCCATGGCGTTGCGGAGAGTAGGACCTGACACAGTGACTTAACACTTTCACTTTCAAACCCAGAAAGAGCCTACACTCCTTCCCAAGAGTGCCACAGAGGCAAGAACCTCCCTGTCCTCTTAACATCGATTCTTAGCAAGCTAGAGGATGAGTAATTAGAGTGCAATACAGAGAATCAAGAAATGTGGCCCCATTCCCTTTCCCCATTGCAGGCTCCTTCTCTGGCAGCCAGAGGAGTGGTGAAGCTTTATCTCTGAATAAAATCTGGAATTTCAACCATTAAATAAAACTCGACATGCTAGTTACCGAACTGATATACCTGGGGTGTCTACCAGCATGAAAGCACTTTTAATTACCTAAAGAGTGAGATAATTGCTCACAGGATCGGAGCAGGAACAAGCCCCATAGCACTGGGGTGGGACAGAAGACACAAAATTGCTTCTGGTTATACCTGCTTAGTCACTGTGACAGCTGTAAATCTATTTCCATCCCAGGAGACACTGCTTGGGTAAGACTCAGTGAAAATTAGCAGGATGCAATGGAGTCTCATTAACACTCGAATGGGACTTAGTTCACACAGCGATATACCTGTTCTCATTTCTAGCTTCACTTAGAAAACTCTATACCATACTAGGGGATCGAAGCCAGAAGTTGCAGGAAGTCTGGGAGATTGTTGAAAGCTAGTGACCATGGAAGAGAAGACTCCAGTAACCTGGCAACAATCTACTCTGCCTTGAAGGAAGACCAGGCACATTCAATCACCAGGCACACTCAAGCCACCAATCCTGATAGTTAAAACACAAGACAATACCTATGGAGTCTGAATCGTGTTACATGAAGTCAAGGTGTTAATGGGCCTTGAAGACTAGCATTTCTGCATGTAGTTAATACAGGAATATAGGTGAAAGGTGAAAAAACTAGGGGAAGGTGGATATTACATTGAAACCTGAGTTGAATCACCATATGTTAGTATATGTTACCACCCTGTGCCAACATACTAGTTATTTAAGTAGCAGCACAACAGTCCCAGTTAGACCATATAGGATCAAAGGAGGAACTAATGATGTAAGCCTTGATGTCTGCCCTTTAGGGAAAGAAGATGGTCTTCTTCGCTCCTCACTTTTTCTTTAATTATAAAAATGTAGCCCTCTTTGTTCTCAGGGCTGCACTCCCTTGCCTGCCTGCTTGTATCTCTCACAAGCATCTTATGCTGATAAATTCACTCTTTGCCCATCACTTTGCCTCACGCTAAATCCCTTCTGAATCAAGACAAAAGAACCTGAGCTCCAGTAAGTCCTGAGATCAAACAAGATGTTTCAACTAAAAGATAGTGTGTTTGCTTTCCCTCTAAGCCAAGAACTGTGGTTCAGGTCCTAGTCTGAGGCATGGCTGGGTTTGAGTCCCATCAGAAGGAGTGTGTTTCAATGCCATCTTTGTGTACAAAATATCAGAACATCCCCCTGATCCTCCACGCCTGTGCTGCTGGTGGAAGCTCATAGCTCGGAATTTGGGGTCAGAAAGCCTAGATTAGCATCTTAATGCTGCCACTTATTATTCATGGTATTTGGAACAATTCATTTAATTTCTCTGTAGTTCAGTTTTCTCATCCATGAAATGGAGACATCACAATTCCCTCACAGAGTTGCTTTGAGGATTAAAGAGATACTGGGTACAAAGCATTTAGCTAGTGCAAGGGACATTCTCAGTGCATAGCTGTGTATACAGTGGGTTCAGTTCAGTCGCTCAGTTGTGTCCAACTCTGCGACCCCATGGACTGCAGCATGCCAGGCTTCCCTGTCCATCACCAATTCCCGGAGCCTGCTCAAACTCATGTCCATGGAGTCAGTGATGCCATCCAACCATCTCATCCTCTGTTGTCCCCTTCTCTTCCTGCCTTTAATTTTTCCCATCATCAGGGTCTTTTCAAATGAGTCAGTTCTTCACATCAGGTGGCCAAAGTATTGGAGTTTCAGCTTCAACATCAGTCCTTCCAACGAATATTCAGGACTGATTTCCTTTGGGATTGACTGGTTTGATCTCCTTGCAGTCCAAGGGACTCACAAGAGTCTTCTTCAACACCACAGTTCAAAAGCATCAATTCTTCAGCACTCAGCTTTCTTTATGATCCAACTCTAATATCCATACATGACTACTGGAAAAACCATAGCTTTGACTAGACAGAACTTTGTCAGCAAAGTAATGTCTCTGCTTTTTAATATGGTCATAACTTTTCTTCCAAGGAGTAAGTGTCTTTTAATTTCATGGTTACAGTCACTATCTGCAGTGATTCTGGAGCCCAAGAAAATAAAATCTGTCACTGTTTCCATTTTTTCCCCATCTATTTGCCATGAAGCAGTGGAACCAGATGTCGTGATCTTCGCCTTTTGAATGTTGCGTTTTAAGCCAGCTTTTGCACTCTCCTCTTTCACTTGCATCAAGAGGCTCTTCAGTTCCTCTTCACTTTCTGCCATAAGAGTGGTGCCATCTGCATATCTGAGGTTATTGATATTTCTCCCAGCAATCTTGATTCCAACTTGTGCTTCATCCAGCCCAGCATTTCACATTATGTACTCTACGTATAAGTTAAATAAGCAGGGTGACAATATATAGCCTTGACATACTCCTTTCCCAATTTGGAACGAGTCCGTTGTTCCATATCTGGTTCTAACTGTTACTTCTTGACCTGCATGCAGATTTCTCAGGACACAGGTAAGGTGATCTGGTATTCCCACCTCTTTAAGAATTTTCCAGTTTGCTGTAATCCACACAGTCAAAGGCTTTGACATAGTCAATAAAGCAGAAGTAGATGTTTTTCTGGAACTCTCTTGCTGTTTCAATGATCCAATGGATATTGGCAATTTGATTTCTGGTTCCTCTGCCTTTTCTAAATCCAGCTTGAACATCTGGAAGTTCATGGTCCACATACTGTTGAAGCCTCACTTGGAGAATTTTGAGCATTACTTTGCTAGTGTGTGAGATGAGTGTAATTGTGCGGTAGTTTGAGCATTCTTTGGCATTGCCTTTCTTTGAGACTGGAATGAAAACTGACCTTTTCCAGTCCTGTGACCACTGCTAAGTTTTCCAAATTTGCTGGCATATTGAGTGCAGCACTTTCACAGAATCATCTTTTAGGCCATAAAATAGTTCAGCTGAAATTCTATCACCTCCACTAGCTTTATTCGTAGTGATGCTTCCTGAGGTCCACTTGACTTTGCATTCCAGGATGTCTGGCTCTAGGTGAGGGATCATACCATTATGGTTATCTGGTTCATGAAGATCTTCTTTGTATAGTTCTTCTGTGTATTCTTGCCACCTTTTCTTAATATCTTCTGCTTCTGTTAGGTCATACTATTTCTGTCCTTTATTGTGCCCATCTTTGCATGAAATATTCCCTTGGTATCCCTAATTTTCTTGAAGAGATCTCTAGTCTCCCATTCTATTGTTTTCCTCTATTTCTTTGCACTGATCACTGAGGAAGGATTTCTTATCTCTCCTTGCTATTCTTTGGAACTCTGCATTCAGATGAATATATCTTTCCTTTTCTCCTTTGTCTTTAGCTTCTCTTCTTTTCTTAGCTATTTGTAAGGCCTCCTCGGACAACCATTTTGCCTTTTTGTATTTCTTTTTCTTGGGGATAGCCTTGATCACCACCTCCCATACAATGTCATGAACCTCTGTCCGTAGTTCTTCAGGCACTCTGTTTATCAGATCTAATTCCTTGAATCTATTTGTCACTTTCACTGCATAATCATAAGGGATTTGATTTAGGTCATACCTGAATGGTCTAGTGGTTTTCCCTACTTTCTTCAATTTAAGTCTGAATTTGGCAATAAGGAGTTCATGATCTGAGCCACAGTCAGCTCCTGGTCTTGTTTATGCTGACTGTATAGAGCTTTTCCATCTACAGCTGCAAAGAATATAATCTATCTGATTTTGGTATTGACCATCTGGTGATGTCCATGGGTAGAGTAGTCTCTTGTGTTGTTGGAAGAGCGTGTTTGCTATGACCAGTGTGTTCTCTTGGCAAAACTCTGCTACCTAATAATAATTTTTTTTTTTTTAATGGAGAAGCCTGCATCTGTTTGCAATTGTGGTTGCCCAGACACAGAATATCTCTTGAAGGAATCGTAAGAAGCTGATAACATTGGTTCCCTTTGGGAAAGAACCTGGGAACCTGGGACAGGGGAAAAGGAAGACTTTATAATATTTAACTTTTGATACCTTCTGAATTTTGAATAATGTAAATGTATTAATGTTAACTATTTTAAAAGTAAATTTAAATTTCCAACATTACAGAAAATGTCAAATGTACAGAAAAATTGAGGGAATTCTACTGAACACCATGTCCCCACTGCAGAAAATTACTCTTAACATTCTACTAGACTAGCATTATCTCATATATATTAAATTTTTTAAATTAAAAATTGATCAATCTTGGGGGTCTAAGGAAGTCACTTTGCTTACTAGTCTTGATTTTCTCTCTGTAAAATGAGATGCATGGAGTATTATCTTTTGTTTTTCACTATACCAGGGCTAATCTAGTGGCTAATCTAGTGGTAGAGCTGTTGACCATCTTGCCCATAAAGCATAAGCACCTGCTTGGAGGGGGGAAGGTTTAAGGAATTCCCTTTTCCTGAGAACAGCCCTCTGTCACATATGAAATTAGATGGGGCCATGTGACTAGCTTTGGCCAATGAAGTGTAACAGGAAGTATGGTGTGCCCTTCTACCAGAAAGAATTTAAGAGCCGATGTGGTGTTCACCATATCTGTGTTCACCTGATATACTACCCAATCAGAGGCCATGTTCTAGATGGTATAGCCACAGACTTCTGAAATCTCCCTCAAACTGGATCACTGAGTTACTACAAAGAGATCAATTGTCCTGGAAAGTCTTCTAGACCCTCAGTGGTCTAGACAACTTTGGATTGAATTCCATCTGAAGTATACACAGATCAAAAATACATGCTATGGATAAACTATGCATGATGCGCTGAATTTTGCATTTGTGAATACTTCTTTTGCTGTTCATTCATTCATTCATTCATTGAAAGCAACACTGACAGAATGCTAAACATATGTCATGTTCTGGGCTGGATCCCAGGGATATAGCAATGTATATGATACAGTGAGGTCACAATCTAACTTGGGCAGCAAACATTTGGATAACAACAAAGTTTGGGTAACAATAATAATAACAATGATAAGAAAAGGAATAGTTGATACTTAATGAGCATTTTCTATGTGCCAGGCACTACACTAAGCAATTTACATGCAGTTGGACACGACTGAAGCGACTTAGCAGCAGCAGCAGCAGCAGCAGCATCTTAGTTCTAACAACAGCCCTGTGAAGAAGTATATTAGTCAGTGCTCCTGTTATTTACTGCTGTATAATAAGCTACACCAAATCACAGTGGCTTAAAACAGCAATCATTTTATCATCACTCCAAATACTGGAATCTGAACAGGACTAGACTGGATGATTTATCTGGTCTTGCCTGTGATCACTTATGTGGCTACATTCAGCTGGAAGGTTGACAGGGGACTGGACTCAGCTGGGACACCAGAAAACTGAGCTTCTGTCTCTCTGTGTGGCATCTGGATGTCTTCCTCTTCATGTGGCATCTCCACATGGTCTCTCCTGAACTTACAGGGCCACTCAGGCCTTCCAAGAGGACAGAAGCTGTCAAGCCTTCTTCAGACTTAGGCCCAGAATAGGCACAGCATCACTTCCATCTCATTTCATTGATCACTTGCAAGCCCCACCCATAGTCAATAGGAGTTGACAACTCAGGGGCATGAATACTAAAAAGCATGGTTCATCAAGAACCACCAATGTAATAGACTGCCATAGAATTCTTTTTGGTACAAGGGAAATAAACTTGATTCATGCTAGTTTAAGTTTAAAAGGAAAGAGGTAGGGAAGGATTTGTTAGCTTTTATAATTAGAAACCCAGGAGTTCACTGTCTTCAGGAATGGTTGGATCAAGAGACTTGTATGATGTAGTCAATGTTTCATCTTCTGCTCCATTTCTTAGATTATTTCTATGTGATAGGTAAGATAGCTGTCCACCCCTCTAGAGCCACATTTTACCTGCATAGAAACCCCTGAGTGGCAAGAAAATCTCTTCTTATTTTCTTACAGAAAGTTCCAGACAGGACTGGATTAGCTTGTTTGGAGCCACATGCCTACCTTCAAGCCAATTACTGGGAGTAGGAGATGGAGCCCTCCTTTTGTCCAGGTCTGGAACACCTACCACCACTGCAGCCCCATCAAACCACATAGAATGGATTCTTTATTTTAAAATAGAGATGAATAAAAGAGGAAAGAATGGCTCTGTTATCAGAAATGTGTCAGGTGATGCTAGGAAGACAGGTGGTACAAGCATCCTCATTTTACAGGTGAATTATCTGATGCTCAAAAATAGAGAAGGCACTTGCTCAAGCTTGCCCAGGTTCACAAAGCTAGAAGATGCTACAGCCAAGACAGAAAGCTGGGTCTCATGGATGCCAAGGCTCCTGTACTTGGCCAAATTATACAGTAGTGTTTGCAAACAAATGACGATGGGACCGTGTGACTGAGCAATGGTAAAGAAGAGCTGTGGTGCAGAGACAATGGAGCAGAGCTATTAGCTGGGCAATGATGGGGTGATGAGATGAGTCAGGAAGGACTCCCCAGAGGAGGTGGTGCTTAAGCTGAGTCCTTAGGGAGGGTCACTCCAGGACAAGCTATCAGAATGTTCAAATGTGCCTTGGGAACTTTCAAGATTTTGAAAGAGTGGAGAAAAACAGTGATTTCTTAGCTAAGGGATAAGGATCTCTGGGTGCCGGGATTTAGTATAAGTCTGAGAATTTACCTCTGAATCCAGCCTGGTTTATAAACTGAAAAAGTAATATATCACATATCACAATTCATCAAATATATTTTAAAGTATTATGGAATTCATGGTAGCTCTTTGCTGGTAGATGTTTTCTAAATCAATAGATACTAAAAGTAGAACTATTACCGTGCTCAGTTCAAGAATTATTTTGACATTATAAAGGAGGCTTCATACTGAAAAAGACAGAGATATTGATCTTCAAGTGCATTGTTGCAAAGGAGCCACTTCTAAAAATGAGGCAGAGGAGGGCATTAGGACCTCAGCTATCCTAAAGATGGGGGTGAGGGGTGAGCTGGAGGGTTTTAGGTAATAGAGAGGTAGGTTCCAGAGTGTGTGAAGAGTGGTTAAAGGGGCTGATTCTGCAGATGATGTGCGCATCAGAGGCTGCTGCTGGTGAGTGTCAGGAGATTATAGAATGAAGAGCACAGATTCTGGAGCCAGACTGCCTGGGTTCAAATCCCAGCTCTGTTACTTATCTGCTGTGTGACTTTGGGCAAGATACTTAGCCTCTCTGATGCCTTACTTTTTCCTTCTGTAAAATGGAAATAATGATAGTTTTAGAGGATTGCTGTTGTTCAGTTGCTCAGTCATGTCCGACTCTCCGGGACCCCATGGACTGCAGCATGCCAGGCTTTCCTGTCCTTCAATATCTCCCGGAGTTTGCTCAAACTCATTTAGATGATAGATGAGTTGAAAAATGCAACATGGCTGGTATTATGCCCAGGGTTAACACCATGTAGGAATGTTATCACCTCTTACTTGTGTATACATCTATATGGATATTTACTGTGATGGTCCAAGAAAGACTTTACAGCAGCTTGAACTGTAGGGCATAGAGAGCTGGTGAAGAAATGCTTGGAGGCGTATATACATATTTACATGCATGTACAAAGTTACATGTATCCATATCTATTTCAAGTACCATAGTAGACATATTGATAAATTAATCTGTATTGTAACCGCGTCCTCTTTAAGGGGAGAAGTATTTCCCTAGGTGTTTTGCTCAGAGAATACCTGTTAGGGACCCACTGACTGATTTCACATCATGAAGAGAAAGGTTCTCAGGTCTGTCCCATCTAATGCAGATAAGGCAGGCCTAAAGAAAGACCCAGAAGACTCCTTTCTTCAGCCCAGGATGGGCGGTCAGTCCACGGACCTCTGAAGGAATCTCAGGAAATAGACGAGGATGGAGCCAGACTGGGATCTTGTTTCTTCAGAGCTTGAGAGTCAAGGGGAACTGGGAACAGACCAGGAGGGTGTCCATGGAAGGAGGGGCCATGCTGCAGAGCAGCGTTGGCTCCTGGGACATCTCTGCCCTCCTGCACTGCCCACTCAGCACTTCCTGGGCTCAGAGGGGACGGGGAGTCCAACCACTGCCTTTGCAGCTCACACGCTTCCTTTCGTGGGAACAGGGGCAACACACTTCCTCCAATTTTCAGAGAAGACGGAAGTCTGGAGAGGTAAGTGGTTCCATATAGCATAAGAGGGAAGAGAGAGGAACGGCCCTGCTGAGCCTGTGTGAAACCCCACCCTGGATGGGAGCCTTAACGTAGCATCTTAGACAGGAATCTGCTGAAATGGGTAGATCGTGCCCATTTGACAAATAGAGAAACTGAGCTCAAGTGGACAGAGCACCTCCTTGAGTTCCCAGGTTGTCTAGAATTTGCAGAACATTTCCTTCCATTGAGTAGGGAGGGAAGTGAGAAGAGGGAATTCAGGGACCAGCCCATGGTTTTGATTCATCCTACTGACGTTTCTTTATCACTTATGGATCTAAGACTTCAACTGGGCTCTTGCCCTGGAGTTTAGAGTCTTTAGGGAGCTGCTTGCTATAGCCTACTCAGCCTGGAGAGTGGGACCCCCGTCTCCCTTCTTGCTCCAAAGTCACTCAACACTGGGACTTGACTTTCACATGTCCAGGTCACGCTTCTCAACCCTCGTCACCCAACAAGAGTCGGGGGGGGCTTAGCCCACACTTGTGGTCTGAGGGAATTCAAGTGGGGGTGTCACTTCCTGCCTCTGGTCCCTTACCTGCTCACCTCTCAGCCTGCAAGACCAGGCACCAGCTGTGACAACAAGAATGGAACTCCCCCAAAACTCTAATTCAAACAGATACATTCACCCTAATGTTCATAGCAGCACTGTTTACACTAGCCAAGACATGGAAGCAATCTAAATGTCCATAGACAAATAAATAGATAAAGAAGATGTGATATATAAATATATACATATATATGTGATGTACTATTACTCAGCCATAAAAAGAGTGAAATAATGCCATTTGCAGCAACATGGATGATTATCCAACTTAGATTATCATACTAAGTGACGTAAATCCAAGAGAGACAAATGTCATATGATATCACTTATATGTGGAATTTAACATATGATGCAAATGAACTTATTTACAAAACAGAAACATACTGTCAGAGAAAACAAATTTATGGTTACCAAAGCAGGAAAAGATGGGGGATGGATAAATTAGGAGTTTAGGATTAGCAGATGAAAACTGCTAGACATAAAATAAAGAACAATGTGCTACTGTTATCGTATAGGGAATTATATTCAAAATCTTGTACTAAACTACAATGGAGAAGAATATGCAAAAGAATTTATACAGATATACACACATATATATAAAACTGAACTTTGCCAGACACCAGAAACTAATACAACATTGTAAATCAACTTTAACTTCAATTTTAAAAAGGCAAAAAAAGAAGAACAGAAGTGTCTTTTTGTGTGTGTGTGTGCTAAGTCGCTTCAGTCGTTTCTGACTCTTTGTGACTCCATGGACTGTAGCCTGCCAGGCTCCTCTGTCCACGGGATTCTCCAGGCAAGAATCCTGGAGTGGGCTGCCCTGCCCTCCTCCAGGAGATATTCTCAACCCAGGGATCACACCCACATCTCTTACATCTCCCGCATTGGCAGACACTGAACCACCTGGGAAACCGAACTCCTTCCTTGTTATTGTTGTTCAGTTGCCAAGTTGTCTCCTTTCTTACTTGTCTGCAAATCATCTTAAGAATTTGGGTAGAAAGTTGGAGTTCCTGAAAGCTCACTGACTGAAGAATCTGTTCAGAACCCAGCAAACAGCTGAGTACATTTCTATTTCTGTGCATGACATCATTCTCCAATTTAGCAGGGATACTACAAAAGCAAGGCATCTGGTGGTATGTCTGCGCATGTGCAGCTATTGAGCACACGCTCCATTCCTATGACCTCTGTCTTCCCATGTTGTTGTTGTTTTTCAGTCGCTCAGTTGTGTCTGACTCCGTGACCTCGTGGAGTGCAGCATGCCAGGCTTCCTTGTCCTTCACTATCTCCCGGAGTTTGCTCAGAATTTATGCCCATCAAGTTGGTGATGCCATCCAAGTATCTCATCCCCTGTCATCCCCTTCTCCTCCTGCCTTCAACTTTTCCCAGCATCGGGGTCTTTTCCAGTGAGTCAGCTGTTCACATCAGGTGGCCAAAGTATTGGAGCTTCAGTTTCAGCATAGTCCTTCCAATGAATAGTCAGGACTGATTTCCTTTAGAATGGACTGATTTGATCTCCTTGCTGCCCAAGGGACTCTCAACAGTCTCCTCCAGCACCACAGTTTGAAAGCATCAATTCTTTGGTGCTCAGCCTTCCTTATGGTCCAACTCTCACATCTGAAAATGACCACTGGAAGGACCATAGCTTTGACTATACGGACCTTTCCATGGGTGTGTATTTCACCCTCATCACACTCCAGGGAAGTCCTCACATGAACCGCCACTTACACAACCAGAAGTGGAGACTCAGAGAGGGCGACTGTCTGGCTGCATCACACAGGATGAGCTGGCAATCCAAACCAACACTGTCCTTTCCTGTCCTTAGGTGATGGCAGCAGACATCACTGTTCCCAGATACTTACCCCCCTCACTCAGCTCGCCCCACGTGCACCACTGCAGCCCCCCCCATGGGCACCCGGTTACCCATTCTGCTGCTCACCTGGTCAGAGAGACAGTTTGAAAATATTCAGAAAGGGCTGAAACTAAGGGAAAATCAAAAGTAAATAATCATAATGGAAAAGGAAGAGGAGCTAAAGAAGAAAAAGATACAAATCTCTCAGGGAATAAGATTATGTAACCAAGGTGTCTTGACACAGCCCTATAATGGAAATCTCATCTTCATTCTCCAGATGTGAAACTGATGTTCCTAAAGGCTAAGCAACTTGCCTCAAGGTCACCCAGCTAATAAGTCGGCCAAGCCAGGCTTTTAACCCAGGTAGATGTGGCACCAAAGTCTACATGGTTTTCTTTCCACTCTGCCTCTGAAAGGTCTCTGATCTCAACAAGCTCATAGACAGGGTGGGAGCAGACAAGTCAGTGGATAATCACTCCACAGCAACTGTCCCAGTAAATGCAGGGAACATAAGCATGGTGTGCAATTGGGGGTGGGGAGCAATCAAAGAGAGATTCAGGAAAAAGTAGACACCTGAATTAAGTCATGAGGGATAAGCGACTGTTGTCATGGGCCTGCAGGAGAGAGAGGGTGAAAAAATATCCGGAAAGGGAGCACACTGTCACTCTGGTCACTCCTACAAGCTACTGTCAAGGTGCACAAGGAAATCCTTCAAGGCAAAAGGAAGGCAGTGTCTCCCATCTGTCTCCTGTCTGGTGAGTGTAACCCACCAAGACTACGCCCAGGAAAACATCTGTTACGTGATATTTTGTCTTCTGCAAGATTCACTAACAATCTTGCGGAAAAAAATGTTTTAACTGAGGTGACATTCACAGAACAGAAAGCTACCCATTTTAAAGTAAAGCATTCAGTGGCATTTTTTTTTCATTAGGAGGAAAACAAAGTTCAATATTCATAAGAAGCAATTAACATCTCTTTAAATACATGAAAGCAAATTCAGTAGATAATAATAAATACAAAATATAATGTAGTTTTCAGTTACATTATTATTATGCACATATTATTATACATTATTATGTTCCTCTTTAAATATTTAACCTGTAATAAAAGGTTAAATGAATGAAGGTTGGATGAATACTATGTTTCAGTGGCATTTAATGTCTTCACAGTATTGTAGGATCATCATCTCTGTCTAGTTCCCAAAACTCTTCATCGCCCATAATAACAACCCTTTACTCATTAAGCAATCACTCTCTAGTCTCTCCCAGCCCCTGACTACCACCAACCCACTTTCTGTATCGATGAATTTACCTATTCTGGATACCTCCTATAAATGGAATCATACAGTATGTGGATGATTTTTGTGCCTGACTTCTTTCACTGAGTACGTTCTCAAAGTTTCATTTGATAGTTCATGACTCTTCCAGCTGAGGAGGAGAGAACAGAGTGCGGACCAGTGTCTAACATGACCCAGCACTTCCTGCCCATGCCGCACACCTCTCCCTCCACCCTGTTCCTCCTCTTCCCTTTGGCATATCCTGCCCTCTTCGGGACCTGAAGGCGATCCATAGTCTGAGTGTGAGTCCTCTCTCTGCCATGTCCCTTGACATGTTCCATTCCCTCTGAGCCTCAGGCTTCCCATCTGCAAAACGAAATGGTTGACACGTTTTAGTACAACTGAACTGTATACTTGGTTCAACTGAACTGTATACTTCGAAGTGGTTAAGATGACAGACTTTGTTGTGCATTTTTATCACAATTTTTCAAAAAGCAATACAGGGAAAAACCTTTAAAATGAGATGGATAAATGCATCTCTAAAGACCTATCAACCCAATAGAACTATACGGCCAACGAGTCATGACTGAGAGTTGTGGGAAAGAAAGGCTGGGCAAGGAGACAAAGGAAAGGAATGGTCCAGTCAAGAAAGAGAGGCAGAAGGAGGGAAAGTGGAGGGGAGATGGGGATGGTGAGCGAGTGAGAAGAGAGATGGAGGGAGATAGTGAGGAGGAGAGATAGTGGGGAGGAGCAGGGTGGGGGGGGTGAGGGGGAGTGGGGAGGAGGAGGGAGGGGGAGGGGGGAGGCATGGCCTGCAGTCCCAGCCAGCCTTTCTCTGCCTTGCTTTGACAATATGTTCATTTCCCAATTCTCAGTCACTGTCTCCAAGCCTTAGTCCTGTTGCCCAACACCATCTGTGGATTAGTCTAGGGTCATGAGCATGATAGGAAGCACTGGGTTTTCAAAGATATTCAGCTTCTGTGCTTTATAATAGTTTTTCAATAGAATTCAACCCAGAATCAGAATGAAAGCAATACAGAGGTGATAAGAAAAAGTGATAGCTCAACCATGTCCTTAAAACACATTTTTGTGTCACCGAGGGCTTTCCCACAAGGGCCAACATCAGGCCTCCCTCCACTGGCTGAAGAGACACCAAGACATATAAGTATCAAACATTCCAGATTTGCTCAGTCTGATTTCCAGTATCCAGTTTCCAGTCCTCCAAAGCATCCTCTCCTATCAGAATATGAGCTGCAATTTTTGTTCTAAGGAAGCACTCCATGAATATGAAGCTTGAACCTCAAGGGTAGCCTGCAGTTCCTTTTTTTAAAAATCGGGATCATTTTTAAAGTCTTTATTGAATTTGTTACAACACTGCTTCTTAGCCTGCAGTTCCTGAAACATTAATTATGTACTGGTAGGTGCCTCTGAATTACAGGTAGATAAATGGTTTTAGATGGCATTAAAATTAGCAATCCAAGCATGTTTTAGAGAACAACCACTGTCCACATGCAGCCAAAAATAAAAACATCAGTTTGATTTATTCTCCTTGGAGGCCCTCCTGGAGAAGCTGGACACCAGGTGTTTGTGCCTCAGACTCCCAGCTGAAAAGGCAGCTGGAAACACAGAACAGGTGGGATAGTGGGGCCATTACTGAGGCAGTGATGAAGGCAAATGCAGGGGCTAGGAGGGGCATTTGGTCAGAGGTGAGGGAGAAACCAAAGAGGGCTTCCAGTAAGTAGTGGCATCCAAGCTGATTCACCAAGAGTGATTGGCAGGTGGGTGGCCTGGCCGAAGCGGGAAGGCAAAGATGTGTCCAGAAATAATAACAGTGGTTGTACTGGGGAAATTCCTTGGTGGTCCAGTGGTTAGTACTTGTGCTTTTGTTGCCATGAGCACGGTTTGATCCCTAGTCAAGAAACTAATATCTCATAAGCCATGCGGCACGGTCGAAACAAAAAACAAATGCTGGTTGTACTCAGGTAGCAATGAATCCCTGGAGACTCCCCGACCCCAACCCCATTATTTTCCATTGTTTCTTTAAAGGGTATATGTCACTTTTATAATACAAAATTTCTTTAAGAAAGGAAAGATAACCATTTCAAAAGACTTGGAGAGTTTTCATGAGACCATGTGTTAAGACCCCTTCCCTCTTAACACCCCTGTCAGCAGTCTCTCTGTGTCATTCATGTAATAGTGTGCTAGGACTGCCACAATAAAGGATCCCAGGCTGGAGGGCTTAACAACAGACATTTATGTCTTCACAGTCCTGGAGGCTAGAAGCCCAAGGTCTAGGTGTCAGCAGGGTTGTTCCTCTTGAGGCCTCTCTCTGCTTGCAGACACTCATCTTTTCCCTGTATCTTCGTGGTATTCCCTCTGTGCATGTCTGTGTCCCAAACTCCTCTTCTCATAAGGAAGCCAGTCACAGTGGGTTAGGGTCCACCTCAGTGATCTCAGGTGAATTACCTCTGCAAACACCAATCCAGCAAATACAGTCACAGCCTGAGGTCCTAGAGGTGAGGACTTCAACAGGTGAGTTTGGGGGGATACAACTTAATCCATAACACTAGGGTAAAGATAAATATTTTGGGATGAGTCCTTTGTTTTCCCCCATTACTGTAGCAGAGTTCAGATTATTAGTATTTACTTGATTTTGAGGCAAAGATGCTAGATGATGGAGAGGACACCTGCTGATTGTCAGAGCTCCTGGGTCCATCTTGGGAGAGCGCCAGTCACTGTCTATCCCAAGAGTCAGTTAACAGTGCACAGGATGGGAATCCCAGAAAAACACATGGAAATTTATCATCCATCCCCTGTGGGCACGAGCATGGGTGCATGGGCCCACACACGCACACCACATACACACAGCAATACACAACCTCTTTCAAGTGATCATTCTTTTCTCAGTTAATTAATTTAAGTTTTGGTTGCACTAGATCGTCCTTGCTGTGCACAGGCTTTCTCTCATTTCTGTGAGCGGGGGCTACACTTCCTTGTGGTGCAAGGACTTCTCGTTGTGATGGCTTCTCTTGTTGTGGAGCACGGGGTCTAGGCACGTGGGCTCAGCAGTTCTGGCGCACAGGCTTAGTTGCTCCACGGCATGTGGGATCTTCTGGATCAGGGATCCAACCTGATAGGTAGATTCTTATCCACTGCATCACTAGGACAGTCCTCGATGACCATTTTAACTCTTATTATGGGATGTGGGTTGTCATGGAGATGGGAGCCAGGACGAACAGAGGTAGAAGCACACTGAGGAAGAAATGATAATGTGAGAAGGCTCCTGCCTTTAGAATCTAGGATGGCTCTATCCATTGAGCTGCACTCAGGGTGGGATGTTGTCTGCTTCCCTGATGTCAGCAGGCATCTGGGAGCCGAGAGAGTTCTTAAACACTCTGCAGACCAACATCTCTCCGCATCTCCACACACATCACCCAGTACAGTCCAAGAAGGGACAGTCCTGGGTGCTTACCTGTTTCTACTGGGTCTTCCAACTTCCACAGCCCTGACCTTGGGATTCCCTGCTCCCCTTTGTAACTCCAGCCTCACAGACTGAACTCTTCCCTGGTTTTCTCTGAGCATCACTGAGATGGGTGAGCTTTTCAAGGAAGGGATTCAAACTCAGGTGGCCAAGAGCTGTAATCACCTCAGCTTACACAACCCCAACCTCGGCTCATTTGCCAAGAGTCCCAGCCCCAGCTAGGACCACCTTGGGTCCGAGACCCCGTTCTCAGCCCCTGTACCTTTCACATCCTCCAGTTCTTCCTTTTCCCTTATCAGCAACTCCTGATTTCCCCAGCAAGGACACTGGGGCCAAAAGCCAGTGGTTGTCAGAGGCTGGCACTCCTTGATTCTCCACATTTCCATCTGCAAAGCTGCTCTGTGTGTTTCTCTCCACAAAGGCAGACCTCAATGGCAGGACTGGGTTGAGGGTAAATTCCTCACAATGATAACCACTCTGATTTTCATTTGTGTAGGATTTTGTATCCTCCAAATCCCTTAGGCAGGGTCTCATTCAGTATTCATCATAGCTTCCTCTTCAGCTCCATGTTATAGATGAGGAAACTGAGGCCCAGAGAGGCAGAGTGACCAGCTCAAGGTCACACAGCAAGTAAGTGGCAGAGCCAGGGTAGGGACCTAGGGCTGTCTACCTGCAGGCTCTTAACACTCTTAGGACTTTCTACCCATTGACCTCTCTCTCTCAGGGGTGAAATTGCACTTAAATACAAGTGGGGGACCGGAGGGGAAACAAGGCCACAGGCTCAAGATGGAATGAGGCTGACATTCCTTTGAGTTAATACACATCACTTCACAGGGCTGACCTCATAAATATCATTAGATCCCGCAGCCTCCACCCAGCCCGACAGGGCCCTGGATGTGAGGAACTCTGTATCCTGTTCCCCACCACAGCAGGTGGAAATAGTGTGAACTAATGAAATATCACCAGTGAAGCTGACAGCTGAATGCTTGTCTCCTGGCAGGCGGCAGCTAGCAGACTGCTGACCCACACACACTGGCCTCCTTCTCTTCACCAGCTAGGAGGCCAGAGAGGGCTTCGGGGAGAGCACAGGACAGGAGTGGAAGCAGACAGAGCAGACTCTGGTCCCCGCCTGCTGTGTGACCTTGGGCAAGGAACTTGACCTCTTTGAACTTAAGCTTTTCCATCTGTAAAAGGAGGTTGTATGAGTGCATGCTGAGACACTTCAATCATGTCCAGCTCTTTGCAACTCTATAGACTGTAGCCCACCAGGCTCCTCTGTCCATGGGATTCTCCGGGCAAGAATACTGGAATGTTTGGGAACGCGTCTACACCCGCGGTGGATTCATGTCAATGTATGGCAAAACCAATACAGAATTGTAAAGTAAAAAAAAAAAAAAGAATACTGGAATGGGTTCCCATGTTCTCCTCCAGGGGATCTTCTCGACCCAGGGATCAAACCCGAATCTCATATCTCCTGCACTGGCAGGCAGGTTCATTAGCCTGGGAAGCCCAAAAGGAGAGTAATGGTATCCATTTCAGTTATGTGTAAGTAGAAGTGTTCAGCTGAAGGCCAGGCACAGTTTCAGGGCTGAAGGGATGGAAGAGGTGAGGTCAACGTGGGAATGTGACATCCATATGTCCTACTCATCTGCCTCATTACTGTTGAAAGAAACCCTAAAGCTAGGAGAAAATGCCATTGGGCTCTGCTGCTACCTTTAAGCAGAGGCCCAAGGGGGTGGGAGTAGCTGCTTTTTAGGCCTCAGAAGGGTCAAGATGGAGATGGAGATCTCAAATTCAGAAAGGCCGCTCTAGGCTCCAGAATGAATAATTCTGGAGAAGTTCAAACGTATACTGTCATCAAACTCACCAAGGACTTGGGGCATAAACCTCCTGAGTGCCTGGCACACTTGGGCATCCCCCCACCCCAAGACTCATACAGTAAATGGTTCATGGCTTTGACCACCCAGAAGCCCCACCTCCTCCAGGTGGTGTTCCCTTGGTGTAGACTTGAAGGTGCTTTGCAGTCCAGGCCTCTGCAACCTTTGCCACTGATAGTGACCAGTTTAAGGGTGGTGTGTGACCAAGCCAAGCTAATCACAGTCAATGAAACTCAGTCCTGGGAATACTGATCAAGATTTTAGGGCAGTAGACTCCTTTTTCTCCATAGGGCTTGGTCCTGAAGGTTCACAGTGCTGCAGGGAATGGCACCCCACTCCAGGACTCTCGCCTGGAAAATCCCATGGACGGAGGAGCCTGGTAGGCTGCAGTCCATGGGGTCGCTAAGAGTTGGACACGACTGAGCAACTTCACTTTCACTTTTCACTTTCATGCATTGGAGAAGGAAATGGCAACCCACTCCAGTGTTCTTGCCTGGAGAATCCCAGGGATGGAGGAGCCTGGTGGGCTGCCGTCTATGGGGTCGCACAGAGTTGGACACGGCTGAAGCAACTTAGCAGCAGCAGCAGCAGGGAAAGGCCATCTTGTAACCTTCAAGGGATAGTCAGTCTGAGCAGGTAGCCAACGCAGTGCAAGGTATTTCTGAGAAATAGAAACAGCATTCCCATGGCAGTTGTTGAGTTCTGGGTCAAGATATACGTGAACCTTCCTGCATTTACCAGTCACATGAGCCAGTATTCCCCTTTTTGCCATGTTTGGGCAGAGAATGTTTCTTTCTTTTTTTTTTTTTAATTGAGATAAAATTAACATACATTATGTTAGTTTCTGGAAAAAGAGCATGGCAACCCACTCCAGTATTCTTTCCTGGGGGATTTCATGGACAGAGGAGCCTGGTGGGTTACAGTCCATGGGGTCGTAAAGAGTTGGACATAACTGAGCAACTCACACACACATGTTACTTTCAGGTGTACAACATAGTGATTCAATATTTTACATATTGCAAAGTGGTCACCACAATAAGACTATTTAACATCCATCACCATATACAATTACAGAATAAATCCAGCCTGAGTCAGGTTTTCTATAACTTAAGAGTCCAAAAGGCCTGCCAGATACACCCATTCTACAGCATCATGGCTTTTATAAAATCAAATTAATAAAGTGATGGTTGCTTGAGTTAGCACAGATTCAGGGCAAAAAAAACCCCCCAAAAACAAAAAAAAAACCTGGATGTTTCAAAATATCCTATTCAGGTTTTAGGACATTCCCACCCTACTTCAAGTCTTGCAGGGGAAAATGCTTCAGAAATGGAAAGACTTGAGTTTAAATCTTAGCTGTCTCACTAGCCATGTTACCTTGAACAAGTCACAGACCTCTCTGAGACTCTAATTCTTCAAATCTTTGAGGGCTATAATGAGGGTAAAATGAAAGAATATTCATAAAGCACAGAGAATACAATAGGTCCACAATAAATGGTTTCCCACAATACGGTTCAGTCCATCTAGATCTGCTTAATTACATGGACATGGCAAGACATAGAGGGACAGACAAAAGGCCATCCTGGTCCCAAGGATTCACTCCCTGGGGGACACTAGTGCTCAAGTGTACCTTCTGTGTATCTTATCAAGAAGCAAGCTAGTAGAATAGAACAGAGCAAAGCTTTTGGGGTCACAGAGAGTTGGGTTTAGGTCCTACCTCTGCTCTGTACCCTCAGGCAACTCACCTAACCTCTCTGAGCCTTGTTCCCTCATTAGCAAAATCCTGAAGGCAATACCTACCTTATAGGGAGTGTTATGAGGATGAAAGCATAATGCAGTGTGCGCTATACCTGACATAATACTCAGCAAACACGTATGATTACTTTCCCAGACCCCAGCTGGGGATCTTTCTCCATGGCTGGTCCTCAAGATGTTGCATCCCCCTACCCACTGCCCCAGAGCTCAGCCATGCCTGTGACTTCAACTCCTTGACCTCCCCAATGACCACCACAGGTCTATGTCCAGCCAGCCCTCTCCAGAGTTCAGAGCTCCTGAGCACATTCCATCAGAATGTCCTTCAAGCATCCCAAGCCCAGCACAAAGTCCTGGTTCATTCACTACTCTCTATATGATTTAGGGCTGTCATCTTGGCCTTGGTTTCTTCACCTACAAAGGGTTAGCAGATTGTAGTAGGTCACTGTGGAGGATCTCTGAGCTCATCTCCAACATATCATCTCCCCAGCTTGGCACCACTTCCTCCCCAGCCTTACTGCCTTCAGAAGCAGCACTGCCAATCTCCAGTGAACCCCAGCTTGAAAACTGACAGTCAGCGTGGACTTGTCCAACTTGTTCATCATAGCCCTCAAGTCTGCAAGAGTCTCCTCAGAGATGCTACCCTGTGTTTATACCCCTCCTTGATGCCATTACCATCACCCTAGTCCAGACCCCTAGCACGACACATTCAGGCTCCAAAACCAGCCTCCCCATCCGGTTCGCCCTCTGCTCCTCCCATCCATGGAGTCAACTGATGGTCAACGAAGGACCAGTGCAGCTTTCCTCCAATCTACCTCTGCATGGAGGCTGGTCCTCCGAACACCACCTTCAGGAACTGGAATGCCCTGTTGACAATGTCAGCGTCCTGGAAATTCTTTTTAAGGCTGAGGATAAGAAGAGGAAGCTTTCATGGTGTTCATAGGAGACACTCAGTAAATATGTGTTACATTCACTCATGCTTTTCAAAGCACACCCCTTGGATGGTCATCTCCAATCCAAGACAGACCACCCCAGGGATGTCTTTGTGAATCTCCTGAAAGCTGTGGGCCCTTGCTTCACAAAAGAGCACTTGCACGTGATTTTGGGAATACAATTTCAGGGGGTTCTTCATTCCCTGGCCCATCTCTAAAGCCAAGTTTGCCCCTGATTGAACTCATTTTACAGACAGAGACTGAGATGCAAAGAGAGGAAGGAATTTGTCCGAGAACATGCATAGCATGTGTTTCTAGGAGGCACTAGGTCATCTTATGAAAATGCTGGGTCCACTCCCTGCTCCAGCCCACAGCTCTGAGTAGTCAATTGCAGAACCCCTAGCCTGTCTGTTTGCTTCACTCATGCAAGAGCAAGAGGGAGACAGGCCTGCACTTCAAGGCTGGAGGGAAAAGATTGGGTAGAAATAGGAGTCTAACCAGCCCCATGCATGGAAGACAGTTCCTATTCCATCCCTCTGCTCGAGTGCTCTCTTTCCTTCCTTGTGGGATTTTGGAGCCTGGCGATGTTACTGGCATCTAGGGTGTTCATGGAAGACTTCGTGGAAGAGGAGAGCCCTGCTTGAGCCTCAGTTTTGGGTGCTGGAGGGAGGCAGGGACTAGGGGTTATTAATAGGCCTGGCTCGAGGGGCACAGGGAGGGTGAATGTGATATAGACACCCAGCACCCTGGTTGGGAAGTACCCGACACCGGAAGGGGAGGGGGCTGGGAACAGAGGGGAGCGCCACCTCCCAAAATAGCCAGAGCAGAAGCCTATATAGGTGGCCATCCTCCCCCAGGCTCACTGCCTGACGGGACCTCCCACCGGCCCAACCTTTCCGTCCAGGTTCCAGCCCTCCACCCCCTACCTGAGGTGAGTGGCAGCCATGGGGCTGGACGAGGATGGGGGGAGGAGGGGCGGGATAGCCACATGTCCCCTTCCCTCCCAGAGACACAGGCTGGGCTGGTGACACAGGCTGAGAGGCGAGCAGCCATGGAGTTCAGGGCTGAGAGTACAATTCCTGGAGTCTCCATCCTAACTCTTGGTGTGACCTGAGGCAAATTCCTCCCACTGGCTAAGCCCACCTACAGAACAAGACGGGTGGAGTCAGACATCTGTGGACTCAGGTGAGGCGGCTCTTGCCTGGGCAGAGGACACAGGAGGAAGGGGTATGGAGGGCCGATGGGCTGACCTAACGACATCATCTGATGCTCTGGCTGAGTGGACTATGGCGTCCAGTTAATGGGAAGCTTCTGCAGCAGGGAGAGATAGAAGAAGCAGCAGGGAAGGATGGGGCTGTTGAAGTCCAGCCTCTGCCAAGGGGTCAGTGTTTGGGGACTCCGCGGAAGCTGATCTGAGGCTGAGACACGTGGGACCTGATTGGTATGGTCCTGGGCACTGGCAGAGCCCCATGCAGTGGGTCACTGGACTTGACGTTGGTAGAGCTGGGGTTGGATCCCTCTGATCCATTGCCTTGCTGTGTGTTTTTATGCCACTCGCTGACTCTCTCTGGTCTCAGTTTCCCCACTAGTTTAGCATAAGGATCCCTCAGCTGGGGAAGCAGATTTGCCAACAAGGCTCGTGAAGTGAGCTGAGCCTGGGGCTTGAGATGATAACACAGAAGCCCAGCATCTCCAAGTTAAAAGGCCAGTCAAGGCAGAAGCAACAGGGGCAGCTGAGGGGTCCAGGGATGGCCTCACACAGTGAGAGATCAGGACAGGAGCTGCAGCCTCAGTGCCTTAGAGACCAGCTGGCGGGCTGTCTCCTGAAGGAGCTGACTCACAGAGAAGGGGGCCCACTGGAGCCAGGAGCATCCTAATGTTCCCAGGAAGGGCAGCCGTCCAACACCAAGCTAGGGAGACAGTGTCGACAGTGAGTGCCAGGGAACCTGGGCTACAGGGTAGCAAGGCAGCTCTCCCTAGCTCCTCCACCAAGGAACACTATCTTAGCCCCGCCCACCTGCCCACACCTGAAGTCAGAGTGTTGAGAATCCACCACAAAGGACCACTCGCATACCATCAACAAAGTGGAGGGAGACTGAGGCCCAGGGACGGCGAAGGTCACAACCCAAGGTGACATAGGGACTTACTGCAGCCCCAGATCTTGAACCCAGGGCTCCTGACTCCTTGTCCAGTGCTCTGCACACTTTAGAGACAGCTGGTTGCAGCCTGAACCCTCAGGGAACCCTGGGAAAGACAGCAATCAGTCTGGCTGCATAAAGATCAGGTAGTGTCATGTTTCCAACAGATGAAGTTGGGGCCATAAAACCTGTGTCTCAGAAGTGTGGTGTGAGGGCGGCACCAGCTCCCCAAGAGTGGGCCTTGAAAGTGCATAGAGGGCAAGAACCTTCTGCCACCCTCCCCTCCCCCATACGGTTTATAGGGGCAGGAGGAGTCCAGACCCTCATGATACTTTGGCTCAGGAGACCAGGAAAGCAAGTAGTTAGTGGGGATCCAAGAAGGGTTCTTTGAAAAGTCAGACTATGAAAAAAAAAAAATCAGTTTCTGTATTCCGAGTTCCTGACCAGATGTGGGATGGGGCACCCGTAGAGGGCCCTAGCTGCACCGGCCTATCCTTGCCACCTCACCTCCCAGTGGGTCAGGTTTCCAGACCTCAGCGCTCAGATTCTGCAGCATAAATTTGCATCCAGGACAGACAGCGGAGGCAGAGGTAGGACTGGAGAGAGAATGGGAGTAGGGCCAAGGGGCCCACGAGGATGTAGACCTGGCCCCTGTCGGTCCAGTATACTCCCCGAAGAGGCCGGACATCCTCGGAGGTGCGGGGATCCCAGACCCTACGTCGCACCATGCCGGCGCTTCCTGCTTGCCCTTGACGGCAGGAAAACCCTCCAACTGGGGAAGCGGGCGCCCTTTAAATTCGAGGTTGCCCCTTCCCCTGGAGCCCCGGCTGCAGCCCCTGGGGTCCCAAGGACCCCCGGCAGGGCGGGGCGGGGCGGGAGCGGCGGCGGGACCGTGCGCCCGCCGACTAGCCCGGCCCGCACAGATCGCCGGCTCCGCTGGACTGAGCCGCTGTGGCTGCTCGCCGAGCCCCGCGCCCCCTGGCTCTGTGCCAGGCCGGCGGGCGTGCGCCCGGCGCGCGGCACTGCAGCGCAGGTCATATGAGCAGAAATGATGAGAAAAGCACTTTTTAATCTTTTCGCACTTGCTCTGCCCGCTCAAACAGTTGCAGGATGTCGATGACAGACTTGCTCCACGCTGAGGACATCAAGAAGGCAGTGGGGGCCTTTACCGGTGAGCAGCGCGCTCCCCTCCGCATCCCCCTCCCCTCATCCATCTCCCTGGCCCCTGCACCCCCGTGGGTCCCGCGGCTGGCCAGTCTTCCCCGGCGCTCCTATGCTCACGCCTTCCGCCCCGGAGCTAGCGGAGCGTGGAGGAGGGTCCACGGCACTACCCAAACTTGGCCCCGGCGGCACCTGGCGCAAGCAGCGGGCTAGGAGGCCGGGCTCCCTGCCGGACAACCGAAACTCTCGGGCGCCAAAGGCTGGGTAACCGCGCTGCGAGGACTCAGGTCCCAGACCAAGGGCGAAGACCGGGGTGGAAAGCGGGACCTCTGGGTCCTTGTAAGCGCTCGGGGCTTTTTCAAGGCACTTGGAAGGGCCATAGGTGCGCATGTTTCTCTCCCCGCGACCCCTTTCCGGAGAGGGCTCTTTTCGCCCAGCTACTCCTTGCTGGTTTCCTGAATGTCCAAGTCCCTTCTCTGGGGCTCAGAGCCCACCCCGCTCAACGGATCTGCGAGGGAGCGAGATGACCTTCCCCAAGCTGGCGCTCTGCTCTGCTCAGCGCTGCGCGCAGAGCATCCTCCGCGCTTGCAACTTCCAGCCTCCTCAGGCACCAAGAGAAGGGAACGGATAGTCTCATGCCTCTGAGCTGCCCTGGACTTGAACGCTTAGCTGCTTAATTAAGTTCCTCCTCCCTCCTGTCCCCCAGATGGGGAAACTGAGGGAGGCAGAGGGTTAGAAACTTGCCCAAGGTCACTTCGCAGGGCAGAAGGGGGATGAGCACGGGGGTCACCTCGAGGTGGTGTCCCCATCCCCCTCCATCTAGTGTCTGAGGTGGACAGAGCAACTTTCCTCCCCTCCAGCCCAGGGAGGATACCTTGACTCTCCATAGGATTGCTCCTACACCACCCCACCACCCCCGACACACGTTACTTGGTCTAAGGTCGCCTACTTTCCCAGGCTGTCCTTTAAACAGAGCTCAGGGTACAGAATATTGAAGGGAGGCTCCCTTCCTTTCTGCTTGGCACTCCATCCCCTGGGCATGAAGCCTCCCTCCCAGAGCCCTGCGATAGCCCACCCACTTCTCCTTGGCCCATCTTGTCCCTCTGAGAGGAAACCTAACTGGGAATTCTTGGGGAGACTTGCAGCACCCGCCCCCACTCCCACCGGAATGGCTTTCTGCAGCAAAGCCAGGACTTCTGTGTCCTCCCCCTCCTCCTCCTACTATGTGACCTTGAGAGAAACTTGTCCTCTCCGTGTTGATTTTCTGGCCACACAACCCATGGCCAAGAAAAAAGTCTCCCCTCCTCCCCAACAACAGACACACATCTTAGTCACTCTTCCTCCAATTCCCGTGCCCACCCCCACTCAGCCACCACCCAAAAGTCTTCATGGAAACCTCTCTGCCTTCAAATGCTACCCCTACCCTTAGCGAAAGGTATAGTGGAAGGTGGAGGGAGGTGGGGAGCCAGGGAGATCTGGGTGCAAGCCCCTCTCTGCCGTCCCTGGCTGTGCGACCTTGGTCCAAGACCCCTTGCCTGGTCTGGACTCCCTCAGCCCTGTCATGGAGGTGTAGCTCCTCCATCCCCCAGGACTGGCCCAGCTGTGACACCCCCATTCTCCCACCTTTTCCAAGGACCCTTCTCTGTCCTCATTTTAACACCCTCCTCTCCATCTCCCAACAGCTGTCGACTCCTTCGACCACAAAAGATTCTTCCAGATGGTCGGCCTGAAGAAAAAGAGCCCAGAAGACGTGAAGAAGGTATTCCATATCCTGGATAAAGACAAGAGCGGCTTCATCGAGGAGGAGGAGCTGGGGTAAACTGAGGCCTGCAGGGACGGATCTGTGGCTCTGGGGGAGGGAGCAGGGTGGGGGTTGGGACGCTTGCTTCCAAGTTCCTATCTGTCTGCCCTGCTCTCTGCACCCGTCACAGAAAAGAACCATCTGCTGTTGCTTCTGGAAGAATAAAATCCTCTGCAGAAAGTGCAACTAACTAGGTTAAATTATAGCCACTTAATATTGCTAATGGAATGATGCTACTTAATAATTTAATACAAACTGAGAGGCACTTTTTCTCATTGCCTAACACCATAGCCAAGACAGAGAGCGCTCCCTTGAGTATTTCATTGATTTTCATTCCTCTAAAAGCCACTTTCTGCCATCCCACAGACCCCTGCCCTTCTGTACCAGGACAGTTAGAACAGTTCTGGGCATTTCATGGGGTACAGAACCAGCTTTGAGGGGTCAAGAGTCCCGGGAGCAAGGCAGAGAAGGTTATGACTAGGAGAAGGCAAAATGACATCAGCAAAAATCCTCCCACCATAACCCTCTCGGCCACCTGGCCCATGTCTGCCAATCCAGCTGTGCTTTATGTAACTCTCTGGCCAAGATTGCCTCGAATTTTGTCAGGAAGAGAAGGGGGAGGGTGTGGAGAGGGGCCTTTCAAGTAGAGACTTCCCCAGCCATCCTGCCTCTCCCCTAAGCCATCTCACAAGGGTACCCTTTGTCTAGATCCTGTGCCTCTACCTTCCCATGCCCAGTGTGTATATGCTTGCACACACACGTGCAAAGTCTGACTTCTATTTATCCTCCAGGCATCACTTAATCCAGGAAGCCTCCCCTGACTCTTCCCTCTCCCTCAGTGGGATGGATGCACCATTCAAGCAACTGCTTTCCACTTCCCACCATTGCATCTATCACACTGTGTGGCCTCTCTTGGAATACTTGACTTCCTCCCTGTTTTTTAACTTGGCTTCCAAAGACCACCTCTATGCCCCCATTTCTAGCATGGCCCTGGCTCAGAGAAGATACCCTGGTATTTGTTTTGTTGACTGAATAAATAAACAAACGCAGGTGCCCTAGCAGAAGTGAGGGCAACCCTTTGCTGAGGACAGCCTGTCCTTCTCTGCACACCCATCCGTGAAGCACAGCCATGGTGGGGCTGCCTGGCCCAGCACCATGACATGCGTGTTCCCTGCTCACCCTCCTCTTCGAGCCTTCTGCTTCCCCTGTGCAGATGCCAGCCCACCATCCACAAGGTGACCCTCACCTGATTCCCTCCCCTTTTCTCCCTTTCCTCCTCCAGATTCATTCTGAAAGGCTTCTCCCCAGATGCCAGAGACCTGTCTGTTAAAGAAACCAAGATGCTGCTGGCTGCTGGAGACAAAGATGGAGATGGCAAGATTGGGGCTGATGGTGAGTACCCGTGACCTGGGCACATCGTGGATCCTGGGATGTTTGGATGCCAAGAACTCAGAGCTATGTCCCTCCATCATGAGAATGGGAGGGGGGAGTCCCACAGTCCCCAAGATTCGAAGAAAAATGGCAATCCATGAGGTCTAAGAGCTCTGTCATGTAAGCCAGGCAAAGAAAAAATTGGTATTTTTTCTAGATTTGAACAACCCCCAAGGGATAGATCTTTTTTTTTTTTTCCTCTCTCTCTCTGCTGTATAAGGAATCCAGAGAATTGGGGATATTTTCTGAACTTTGTCTGCACTTCTGCTTGGGTTCTGGTCACAGCTCTGCCCAAATGGGCTCTGTGACCTTGGGCAGTCTCTCTCCTACTCTGGGCCTCAGCCTCCCATCTGTAACCCAAGGAGATGAGGCCATCTGATCCCCAAGGACCCTACTGGCTTCACATTCTCAGATTCCAGGGATGGAAATTCTTTCCTCTCCTCAGCATCTTGTCTTGGGTGTCCTGTAACTTCAAGTTTCAAAACCTGTTTTGGCTTCACCCAGGTATACCATTCCAGCATTGTAGGAGAGCCAGAGGGGCGGGAGGTGGGGCGGGGGGGAAACAACCAGCCAGGGATCAGCTGGGAATTGGGAAAAGAAACATCCAGCCTGACCTTGCTTTTTGAGCTTTGTTTTCAGGACAGGCAAGGGGTTGGTGGTCCACCCTCCCACACCCTTCTCCATTCAGAGCTGTCCAGCATTCATTTCCCAGCACCTTTATCTTTTGTAGCATCACAACATCCTTAAGAATCATCTCCATTTTGCAAAGGGGCAAACTGAGGTTGAAGGTGCTTGACCTGCTCAGTGAGGTAGGACATAAGTGTGGAGTGAGGATTTAGAACCAAGTAGCTCTTTCCAATTGGAGAAGGCAATGGCACCCCACTCCAGTACTCTTGCCTGGAAAATCCCATGGACAGAAGAGCCTGTTGGGCTGCAGTCCCTGGGGTCTCGAAGAGTCGGACACGACCGAGCGACTTCACTTTCACTTTTCACTTTCATGCATTGGAGAAGGAAATGGCAACCCACTCCAGTGTTCTTGCCTGGAGAATCCCAGGGACGGGGGAGCCTGGTGGGCTGCCGTCTATGGGGTCGCACAGAGTCGGACACGACTGACGCGACTTAGCAGCAGCAGCAGCAGTTCTTTCCAACATGCTACACCACATTTGCGCCAGTCCTAATGATGGTCCCTTCTGCCAATTTAGAAGGAAACTGTATTAAATGCTTAGGCTCTGGGCCCATGCTGTCTGGGTTCAAATCCCAGTCCAGCCACTTTCTCACTGTGTGATTTGGGGCAATTCAAGTAACTTCTTAGGCTTCAGTTTTCTCATCTCTGAACTAAAGATAATGATGCTTGCTATCTCGTTGGATTGTCAGAGGATTACCTGTATTAATGAGTGATGTGTATAGAACAGTGGCACAGAGAAGTGCTATATACATGCCTGTTTAATTTTTTTTAATAGCAGCTAGGTTGCATTCATCCTTTTATACTCAGTGTCTAGCCCACACCCAGCCCACACTTAATACACATTTGTTGCTGGAGTATGAAATCCAGCCTCCTATGCTCTCCTTGCTCTCTGCTCTTCACCAGTTGTGACCTTGACCATGAGCTCTCCACACCTAAGTTCCTGCATCTGACAAAGGGAGAGCACAGTTTTATCCTAAGACCTGCCTGGGCTCATTGTAAAAATTAAGTGGCTAGAGACACAAAATTGCCTTGGGAAAGGTACAAGGATTCTGAACATGGACATAGTTTATTAAAGTTTTATGCCAGAAATGAGAATGGAGGAACTCTAACAAGGTCAGAAGCAATGAGTCGCCTAGCCTCCCGTTGGCAGCTGCCCTTCCTGGGTCTGGGAAGGAGGGAGGTGGTTTTAAAGGAACCAGAGCAGAGGGTGCTGGTGGGAAATGTGTGGCTGGTTCAGGTAATTGCAGTGAATGGCACATCTCCCCACACCCCCATCCTCACCGGGTCACTTATCAGACAGTTCCACCCAGAACCTGGTTCCAGCGATGACCCCAAGCCAGGCCTTTGGACCTCCTTCCCATTTTTATTTGCAGCCAATATGCTACAGCTCAGAAGCCCTAGGCAGGGTCTTCATGGCTGGCTGCCCACAGGCAACCTACACAATGAAGAAAAACCAGGCCAGATCCTGGCCTCCCTCCCTTTCTCCCTCATTTTCTCCCTCCCTCCTCCCCTGCCCAATGCAGATCTTAAAGCCCTAATTCAACTCTTCCATCAGACCAAAAAGATATTTACTGAGTAGCAAATATCTACAGTACCAGGCAGTGGAGGAGGCAAAGAGGAATTAGACCCACAACTTCCTGGCTGGGCATCTCTGAGCCCTGATTTCCTGACATGACAACACATAACTCACTGGGATTTTGTGAGGATTCTATGGCAGTGTGGAGTGCACAGCACAGTAAGTACTCAGTAAACAGTGGCTGTAATACTATTGCTATTCTATCTGCTCAATGCTTACAGCTCTATGATACAGACACAAACACAGGGTAAATACCAGGCAGAGGCCGGGAGGTGCATACGATCTCTGCAGAAGGGAGACAGTGGGCACTGGTGCAGACTAAAGACCATGGGCAAGTCTGCCACAGGCCAAGGGGCAAGTGGAGGGAGGTCCAGGCGAGGGCTGGGTATCAGTCAGCAAAGGCACGAAGGCTGGGAGGTTTAGGGCCTGTTTACAAAGGGACTAGAAGTTGGCTTGCTGAGGGTGGGAGGCAAGAGAGAATGATTACCAGGCTGAACAATGTGCGTCCGGTCTGAAGCTGGACTCTGCACACACGTCACTCCATGTGGCCTCAGGATGGCAGGGGCCACAGATGCAGATGTAGGAAGAGCGGCTCCAGGGCCCAGGGTGACATTGGGGCCAAACCTGGGTCTGTCTGCCAGCACAGTCCAGGCTCAGGCGAACCTGGTGAAAGTGTGGGAGTCAGGGCAGAACAGAAGAGAGGGCGAGAGATGAAATGGGCAACAAGAACAGGTCACCCTGAGGTGGGAGGCCACATCTGGTACTCTGGAGATGAGAGGATGAAGACACGCATCCCCGCTTCTGCCCCCGTGCACCATACTCTTTCTGGAGGGCGACAGGAAGGATGGGTGTGATGGAGCCCAGTAAGCAGCGGGATGAGAGAAAGAGCCCTCCGTGGGCCCAGAATTTTCTATTTTAGGCTCTCTGCTTTGCTGCCTACTCCCTCTCAAGGCCAAAGAATCTAAGCCCTGTCCACCAGCTGGAGGACGCCTTCAGCTCTTGGTGGGACTTGGGACAATTCATGGAACTTTGGTGCCTGCTCTTAACATCAGCAGTCAGATGACTGGCCAATCCTGGGGTCTCTTCAATCCCTGGGACTCCCCACGTGCCTCAGTGCATACACCCCTAGACAGAGGGCCAGGTTGGCAGCTAGCTCAGCTGTGTGACCTTGAGTAAGAACAGCAGTGACATCTAACTCCAAGGAGCCCCCTGTGTGCCACACACTGTGCTTAGCGTTTTACTCATTTCATCTCCCCAGCTTCTTTGAGGATACTACTCCTATCCCCATTTTACAGATGAGGACACTGAGTCTCAGAGACGCTAAGGGTTTGCCTAGGAAGAGAACAAGGTCAAGATCTGAGTTCAGGTCTGTCTGGATCCAAAGCAAGTGCTCTGTGCTGCCTGCTTCATCCATTCATTCATTCCAAGTCAAAAGGCATCTACCATAGATGACTTTATTTATTGACTTATTGCTTCTCTCTTCCTCTGGGATGGATGTCAGCTCCACAAAAGCAGGAACTTTGGTTCAACTCTGACCCCAACACCTAGAACAGAGCACATAGTAGGGGCAAAAGAAAAGTTCAATGAATGAATGAATGAATGAATGAATGAATGTATATGTGTCCAGCCTGGGGATACAATGAGGAAGAAGTGTGGTGTCTAGGGAGCGGTCCTCAGGCTAAGGGTGGAGGCCCGTTTTTGGCTGCGGGCTTCCATGTAGCAGGTGCCTGGGGCTTCCAGAACCAGGGGTACTGCCTCCATCTCTAGCTGCTTGCCCTTCTACAGGTGAGTGATATTTACCAGGTCCTTAAGGATCCCAGACTGATGAGAGTGGGTGGAAAGACAAAGTTCTCATTATAACCCTTTGCTTTCCTGTCTCTCAGGGAAAGAGATGGGAAAGTAAAGTCAAGGAAGTTTCCTTACTTCCGGGAAGCTCAAAGACTTTTATAGATGTGGTCAATTGATTCTCGACAGCCACCTTTGAAAGCCTGGTGCAGAGCTGGTAAAGGGGAGAGTTAAAGTAGAAAAGGAAGGAGAAGCTGGGCAGAAGATGGAAGATGCCCCAAAATCCAGGCATCAGTAACAGGCAAGACTAAGAAGTGTCAGGTCCCTTCTCAAGTACTTGTCCTCCCCCACCGTGGGTCTCCAGCAGCACCCAGCCCACAGCACAGATGGCTGGGCCCCGTCCTCAGGGCTCCTGCTTCCTTAGGTCCAGGGTAGAGCCCAAGCGTTTGCATTTCTACTGAGTTCCCACGTGGTGTTCATGGTCCGGGGACCACACTTTGAGTACCACTGCCTTATGATCATCCTAGAAAGTAGATGCCATCACTCTTCTGGTTTACGGATGAGGAAGCTGAGGCACTCAGCAGTTAAGGAGCATGCCCGGGGTCACTCAATAGCAGAGTCAAAGCTGAGACTCAGAGATCCCAGCAGGACCCTCTGCCACCCTGCATGTGTCCACAGTCTGGGTTCTCTGTACCCAATCCCTGCCCGCATGGGTGGGCAGGCTGATGAGAAGAGTGGGCACCATTCGTGGGCACTTCCTTCAGGCCTCACAGCAGCATCCCAAGATGTGCTCTCATTGTACAGACAGAGAAGGGAAGGGAGTACAAACCAAGGCCCAGGGAAGTGAGTGGCTTACCCAGGATCACACAGCTACTCAGGACTGGGGACCTGCTGCAAGCCTCGACACTCTCTCACCAGCACTCCCCCGCCCCACACTGTAAACAGGAACTGCATACCCCATGTACATACACCCACACACAGCAATCCTAGTTAGTTTCCTGAAACCTGATCCCAGTGGCAGATCCCGTTTCCTATGCTTCAGGCATGGTCCACTCAAGAGCCCATGGTTTGCTTTTTGCTTCCATGGCTGAGAAATTAAGTCACAACGATTGCCTGACCCTTGAAGTTGGTTCCATGTGCCTGAAGGCATTTGCCTTTTCTGCTTCCTTCTGGAAAAAAATCTGTTCTCTTTTATCCTTAAGTAGCCTATTTAATGGGCGAAGGCAATGGCACCCCACTCCAGTACTCTTGCCTGGAAAATCCCATGGACAGAGGAGCCTGGTGGGCTGCAGTCCATGGGATCTGGAAGAGTCGGACACGACTGAGCGACTTCACTTTCACTTTTCACTCTCATGCATTGGAGAAGGAAATGGCAACCCACTCCAGTGTTCTTGCCTGGAGAATCCCAGGGTAGGCTGCCATCTCTGGGGTTGCACAGAGTCAGACACAACTGAAGTGACTTAGCAGCAGCAGCAGCCTATTTAATGTGGGAGGCAAGAGGGAAGGAGTAAGCCCTCAGGCTGAAACTCCTGAAGTCAGGCAGAAAACACAACCTGTAGAGTGTGAGTTATTGGCAGTGTGAATAGTCAAACCTTCTCCCCTCTCTGGGCATCCATGTCCTCATCCCAAAGTGGGGATAAAAATAACCACTTTCAAAAACTGCTGTGAGAGTTAAGTGAGTACTCTGGAAATGATTCTTTTCCTCTTGTCTCATGTGCTTTTTCTTGTGAGTGCTAAGTCGCTTCAGTTGTGTCTGACTCTGTGTGACCCTGTGGTCTATAGCCCACCAGGCTCCTGTGTCCATGGGATTCTCCAGGCAAGAATACTGGAGTGGGTCACCATTCCCTCCTCCGGAGGATCTTCCCAACCCAGGGATCAAACCTGCATCTCTTATAAGCTACCTCAAAATCCTTTGGAAATAGTGGAATACCCACCCTCAAAGGAAACGAAACCGAGTCTAAGACGGGAAGAATGTGAGAAGGACAAAAGGAGAGTCCTGCCCGCCTCCCTGTAATTCCAGCCCTCCAGCCCCTATGGGGTTTGATTTCCAAGACAGGCAGGAGGGGCACACCAGGACCAATCCTCAGCCTTGATGGCAGAGCCCCAAGGCGTGCAGTGTTTTGTCCTATTTCATTGCCTCCTCACCCGGGCTCAATACAGTCTAGGGGACGGAGTCTGTGATCCCCAGTGAGAGACGTGAAAACAGGCCCCGCAGATGTGAAGCGTCAAAATCACACAGCAAGCCCTTGGCCGAATGGAACCTGGATGTCCTGACTCTGCCACTCCCTCCAACAGGCTGAGCTGGGACATTTGAGTTATAAATGGTTTCTGTGCTTAGCAAGATGCTTGCTTTTATTCCCGTGTGGACTCTCCCTAACTCCCAGCCTTATGCTGCACTAGATAAGATTTAGCCAAGGGAGGGTAGGCAGCACTTCTTATATAACCGCCCTCCTGCCAAAAGGAACAGCAGCAAGGGGGGAAAGAAAGATGTCCCCTCTTCTGGCCCTGGAGGTTACAGCTTAATTCGGAACCCATCCTGCCATAAGCCAGGCCTGAGTTATAATCTTCCTGGCTGAGTGACGCTCGGCCTCAGTTTCCCTGTAAGTAAAATGGGGATAAGAAAGCTGGTGAGGATGAAGTGGGACAGCTCCTAGGGTGGTGCCTGGCTCAGAGGGTACCCCCAGCACTGTTCACCGACTCTTCACTGCCTTCCGCCTTGACCTCAAATGACCCAACCTCCCAGTCCTCTGGGGTGGGAAAGTGATCCCTGTTTGCAATACCGATTTATAAGAAACCCAGCCCAGGAGCTATTTAGAGGCAAGGTGATAAACCAGAGGCCTGCCTTCATCCTGCTCCTCACGACAGAGGGGAGGAAAGTGTCTTCCAGGCGCTGACTCCAAGTTCGTCTCACTTTCCCCTCAGGCTATCAGCGGGTGCTGCGCTCACCTGTCAATAGCTTCTAATTTTGTCCAGCCCCCACAGTGCAGGGACCTGGGACAGACCTAATTAGGCTAATTTCAGTTTCAGAAGGGAAAGGAGAGGACTGAACCCGCCCATCCTCTGAGCCTTTGCCTGCTCCCTCCTCTGCTCACCCCCTACCTTTCCTCTCTTCCTGATCAGATGATGAGGACACCAGCCAGGTGGCCCCCTCGGGCCTCAGGTGAGGTTTCCTTGGCGAAGGTAGGGATGTACCTGAATTCCTCTGGGAGGAAGGGCTCTGGATGACCCCCTGCCCAAGAACCACTGTACCTCGTATAGTCCTCACTGTCACCCTACGAGGAGATACTCTCCTTGTCCCCATTTTGCAGATGCGGAAACTGAGGAGCAGAGAATGAGTGTCTGTGGACAGGCATATGAGGGATGGGACCCTAACTCTGATGGGATAGACAGTGTCAGAAACATGTATCACATCAGTGATTTGCTCTTTGGGCTTCCTGTATCTTCTGTCTGTTTCCATCTTCCTATCTTAGTCTCAGGACTTTTGTGATTACGGTTGTTATTTCAAAGCCCCAACCTGTCCCAGTGGTGCTGAGGAGATCCAAGGAACTAACATTTATACACCATCTCCTATATGCCAGGCATTTATCTGTATTTTCTCATTGAGTCTTCCCAAGAGCTGTGCAAGTGGACGTTATCATACCCATTGTACACATGAGAAAACTGAGGCTCAGAGAGGTAGGTAGTGACCTAAGGCCACCCAGCCCAGCCAGGATGTGATAGAACAAGACTCAGACCCAGCTTCCAGGATTGCTGGAAGGTTGTCAGCAAATGCCAGATGGGACAGGAAATGGCGGGGGCCGGGGAGGGTGGCAAGAAATAAAGGTGATGGGGCCATCTGTGGTGTCACCCACCCCCCACACCCCCTTGCCGGGCAGCAGCCAGGCATTTCATGGGTTTGGTTTTAAACTAGCTGGAGCTGTAGAAGCATCCTTTTCCCCGCTCCTGCTCGGGGTATGTGGGATCTTTGTTCCCCAACCAGGGATCGAACCAGCACCCCCTGCATTGGAAACCTGGAGTCTTAGCCACTGGACCACCAGGGAAGTTCTTGAGTTAGTTCTTGACCGCTAGGGAAGCATCTTGATAATAACAGCTACCAAATGCTGCGTGCTAGCTACAGATCAAGTCAGTGATAAGGGCTTTAGAGCTGCTTCCTCTGAACAGCCCAAGGAGCCACACTTTACAGATTAGGAAACTGAGGCACAGTGAGGGGAAGCACCTAGTCCCAGGTCACAGAAGCAAGAAATGGGAGTTGACGGTTGACTCCCAGCTCCTGTGCTCCACACTCCGGAGGGGAGCTGGAAAGGTGTCTTCTAGACCCAAGGCTGAGCAAATAAGAAAACCCAGACCTGGCAGGTTGAGGTGTCCTGTCCAGGGACATGAGTGAAGGCAGAACCAAGACCAGACCCCCATCCTCTGATGTCCATCCCCCCTGCCAGCCTTCTACTGCCAAATCACTTGACCTGGACTTTACAGAGTCTTTGTAGGTTTGCTTGTTTGTTTTTTTTTTTCTCAGGAGAGACCTAGAAGTTTTAAAAGAGACATTTTGGTAAGAAGGCTATTAGTTAATTGGCTGGTTCCTAAGAGCTCTGCCCTGAGAGCGGCACTAAAGGAACAGAAGCACTGACCCCTGCCCTTGATTTGTCTCCCAAGTGCCCCGCTGCCGGTTCTGGGAGGACAAAATTAGAATCCTGTGTTTTCTGCAAAAAGCCAGGGCATGTACTATTGTGACACCCTGACTGCTTCATGGGGGATCCTAGAGATCTGTTTTTAGAGGCTTTTGAAAACCTCATGGGTCGAAAACACCTCCATAGTCAGGCTCCAAAATGTCAGACATTCTACTGCTGGAGGGCCCCGTGGTTGGCGTCCCCTGATCCCCTTCACGCCAACTGCCCCAAATGCCATCTGGTGTGAAGGTGATAGGCTCTTTGCTGAGGAGCAGCCAAGAACCTGTCATTTCTAGGGTGAAGGTTGGGGGTGGCGTAGATGGAGGTCAGGAAATGGAAAGGACCAATTACCCCTCTTGACAATTACCCCATGATCAGGTGATGGTGGACAGACTCATGTCTCCTTTATTCCAGAAGAGAGTGACTCAATGCCTAAGGACAGGCTATGCGGGCTCCAGCCAGTTTCTCAGATCAAATGGCAGGTTGAAGCTAGAGAGATTTCATGCTTCCATCCAATGTGAGATACTAGCCTTCTCAGGAACAGCCTTTCTACATTCATGTAGGGGGTGTTCCTGAGACCACAGCCAAATCCCTGTTCCTGTCCCTTCTATGCTGCATGACCTTGAACTTGACCTCTTCAGGCCTCCACTTCCCCATCTATAAAATGGGAATCATCCCACTAGCCTCCTGGGTCTGTCGTGAGAATTATATGCAGAAAGTCAGCACTTGTTGAACACCTAAGGAGGACTCATGAGCCATGCGATCCATTCATCCATCTGTCCACCCATTTGGCATTTGTTTACAGGCATCTGCTGGGGGCCAGGTCTGTTCTGTTGCTAAGAGAGTTGTGAGCAAGAGGGATAGTGCCCCCTGACCCCTGGGGGTTTACACTGTGGTAGGGGGAGACTGAAAGAAATAAGCAATTACATAAGTAAGATAATTTCAGAGAGTGATAAGTACCATGAAGTAAATAAAAAACAGCTAATATGACAGTCATGGGGTGGCGATATTTGAGCTGGTGCCTGTGTTACTCTAGACCCAGGTCAAAGTAGGTCGGAAAGAGGGAAGTTTGAATCATGTCCTCTGTGCGATCTTGGTCATGCAACTGGACTGCAGCCTCAGTTTCCCCACCTATAAAATGCAGATAAAAGCCTCTCTCCCATGGAGGAAGTGAGAACTTAATGAGATGATAAATGCAAAAATGCTTCCCACGGAGGTGATAAAAATAAGAATTTTAAAATTCTATAAAAAAGGGCAATATTAATCGAAGTACTAATGGCAAAAGATATCTTGGGGCTTCCCTGGTGGTCCAGTGGTTAAGACACTGTGCTTTCAATGCAGGGGGCACAGGTTCAATCCCTGGTCAGGGAACTAAAATCCCACAGGTCTCACTGTGCAGCCAAAAAAAAAAAAAAAAACCATTTCAAAATAACCACCTGCCTTAGTAGGGTGCTGTAGGTTCAGAGGAGCCCCTGGTGAGAAAGCGGACGCTTTGATGCCTGGACTGTGGGAGGAATTTTTAGTGTTTGATGAGGGGTTCCATTCCCGACATTCACTGTGATCCCTTAGCCCACCACCCTTAGGGTTTTCAGGACGAGCAGGCGACCTCTCCCCCTCTCTCACCTCGATTTGATTCCCAGGCCCCCACTTCCAGGCCACCTGACCTTCCTGACCTCAGGGACTAGCTGGGGACAGGAGAGGGTGGTGTCCATTTCCCAGGTCAAATCCCCAAAAGACGAGGAGCCCTCCACCTGGCAGGGTCAATGGCAGGTCACTTCCATGATGATAGCATGTGTTGGTTTAAGTGATTTTGTTTTTTCACTTGGTGATTTTTTAAATCCTTCTAAATTTGTAGGTCCAACAATAGCCCTGCATCCCCAGTGATAACATTTTACATAACCATGTGCATTGAAGAAATTACCCTGGGAGGCTTTCACAGTATGTTTCATACCAAGCCTGGGGAGGACAGGACGAACCTCAGGGGAGCCCCAGATACCTCTTGTGGCCTTTTTGAAGCCACTTCTCATTCAGTTTTTTGTTTGTCTCTGACTAGGAATTGTTACTGCCCTCTCCCTTCACTCCAGGGCCAGACTGGGGAGCAGACGCCCAGCAAACAGGGCCAGCCTGAGCCTCAAAGCCTTCTCAGTCTCCACCTGTGCTGTCCCCGCATCACATCTGCGTTTCCAGAGGTGACGGGGCCTTACCTGAGGGTCCCCAGTGTCTGGCAGGCTGGGGACATGGCATCTCAGAGACACATACTGGAGAGGGTGGCCGACTCCTTCTGTCTTCTCTCGTTCCTTGGAGAGAAAAACAACAGGGAAGACTATCCTAAAGCAAATCTTCCAAATAAAGGTCTCAGAAGACCTGACTGCTGAGCAGAAACCCTACTGACCAGCACACGAGGACCCCACAGTTGAGAACACATGGAGCGGGGAGGGTAGAAGAGCTGCCAGAAGGGGCTGAGGCCTCCTGTGCACCAGCACTTCTCTTCTGACGGCCTCTGAGTCAGAAGCAGAGCTGTCTTTTACAGAGGATGCTAGTGGGGCTCAGAGAGGCTCAGCGCCTTGTCTAAGGTCACACAGCCCACAAGGGGAAGAGCCAGATTTGAGGGCCCAGGCCTCTCTAGCTAACCTTGTCTTATCATACAAGAGGCCAGCCCAGCACGACTACTGAGTCTTCCCCAAATACACACCGTTGCTTCCTGCCCTCCGAGACTGGACCCCTCCCTCTGCTTTCTCCTATGGGAATCCTGCATCTGCCTATATGCCTATATCAAAAGCCACCTTTTCTCTAAGGGTTTTGTTGATGCCTTAAATAGAAGGCACCTCTTCTTGCTGGGAACACAGAGTCTCTGTGCCTCTCCCATCTTTTCACAAACACATGTGGTCCCCTCGGTGTCAGATGCAGAGTCAAGAGGTGGGATGGAGGAAACAAAGCCTGAGAGGGTCCAATGCAGGAAGCAGACAGCAAGTGAATAAGCAAGAATAGACTCAGAAGTATTCTGAGAGTGGGGAGTGCTGTGAAGCTAATAAATAAATGTGATAGCAAAGAGGGTCTCAGTAGAGGTGGGTCACTGCTTGTACCAGAGGGGTCAGAGAAGGCCCCTTGAGAGGTGACATTTGAGCTGAGACCAGGTGAGTGAGAAGGGACTGGCCATGAGGCAGCCTGGAGAATGTACCAGGCAACAAGAATGGCAGGTGCAAAGATCCTGGGGTGTGAATGCCCTCAGCATGCTTGAGATTCAGAGAAAAGGCCAGCAGCACAGAGCTCTTCCTGATAATCATCTTCTTCCAGAAAATCCTATGGTGCGGAGACCATCTTGGACTCCCTTGCATCTCCCCTCATCTGGTTGCCCCATCCTTTGTTCATTTTAATGGAGTTGGATTTACTAGAAAGATGTCTGATTGCCCCCTGGTGCCAACACTGGTCTCTCTCTGACATCCTTAATATTAAGGCAAAGCAGGGCCAATGTACACTGCTGGGGAAGGGGGTGACCACCATGGACTGGCAGGCAAGCCCACATGGAGGGGTCTGGATCCCAGAGCTTGAATCCTCAGCCAATTACTACCTGAAGTCACTGAAAAGTCACTTCTGCTCTCTGGTCCTCAGTTTGCCTCTCTGTAAAACGGGGATAATAACTCCTAGTTCCCTAGTGTTTGTGATGATTAAATGAGGAGCTGTGTGAGACAGGGGCTTCCCAGGTGGCGCTAGTGGTTAAGAACCCACCTGCCAGTGCAGGAGACATAAGAGATGCAGGTTTGACCCTGGGTCAGGAAGATCCCCTGGAAGAGGGCATGGCAACCCACTCCAACATTCTTGCCTGGAGTATCCCAGAGGAATCTGGCAGGCTACGGTCCATGGGGTTGTAAAGAGTTGAACATGGCTGGAGCAACTTAGCATGCATGTGAGACAGAGCCCAGCTCATTCTGAGCACCAGGACACATTCACCCCTCTGAGCTGTGTACAGAAGTCACATGGTCGGTCTCCTCCAGGGCGTGGCTCGGTCCCCCAGAGGAGGAGGAGCACACAGCTGTTTCTGAACTTGGCTGTTCACCAGAATCACCTTTTGACAAATAAAATAACTCATCCCTCCCCAGACCTTCTGAGTCAAAAATTCTGTAGCAAGGGCCTAGGACTCTGTGTATTCTTAAGATTCTGCTGGTGACCCTCATGGGTTAAACCAAGGGGCTAAGAAAGAGCTCAGAAAAAGAGCTAAAAACTAAGCGCTAAGAAAGAGATCTGAAGCCTGGCTGTGCTTCTTTCTAGCTGTGTGACCCCATAGACCTTGCTGCACTCTGAGCCTCTGTTTCCTTTCCTCTCTGTAGAATGGGAATAATGATAAAATGCACATCATGGGATTTTTGTCAGTTAAATAAGCTGTTGTATATAAAGCACTTGGAAAACTGACTGGTATGTGATAAACATTCAGAAAACTCTCATGGCTGTTATTATTGTAGTTAGTATTACTAATAATTTGTGGGAGACATGACATCATGACACAAAAAGTATGGTAGGAGCATCATTTCCCATCTCACCTCATTCATTCGCTCATTCATTCATTCATCTCCATGCTCACCCCCTCCATTACTCTAGCTCTTTCTTCTGCAGCATATTTGAGAATCAAGAAAAAACACCATGCAGCAGAGCTGGAGGGTGGCAGGGGGGGTGTGTGTCTCCCCGTGGTCCGGTCCCAGCCAGTGCCCCAGGCCACCATCCCCCTCTGACTCACCTCTGTTGTTTTCTTTGCAGAATTTTCCACTCTGGTGGCTGAAAGCTAAGAGGCTCTGACTGCCCGGATCTTGCTCCTCTCTGCCCTGAACTCCCGATCTCAGCCCCTCTCGCTGCCCTGCTGCCTTTCTGTTCAGTTTGTTTATGTTATTTTTTACTCCCCATTCCCTGTGGCCCTCTCATGACACCAATCTTCTGGAAAATGACAGAGAAACAATAAAGGCTGTACCAATCAGATTCTGCTGCTGAAGGAGCAAGGTCTGGTAGGGTGTGGATCGTCTTTTGACTTTCCAGGTGGGGGTGGGGCAGGATATAGACAGAAAAGATGAAATGGAAGGGAAATTTACTGAGACCCTCCTCTGCCTTTGGTACATGGCTTGCCCATTCATTGCTGAAACCATCCATCAAGTAATTGATGAAATTCCCATTTTACAGATGCAGAAACTATGTCTTGGAGAGCAAAGTGATGTGTCTAAATCCACACAGTTAGGACTTGTGGATGGATGGATGGACAGATGGATGCTCATTATGACATTTTTGGTTACAAATGATAGAAACCCAACTCAAAGTGAAGCAAGCATAAAAGAAGAAAAAAAAACAAAGACTTGGTTATGTTCCTGAATAGTTCAGGAGCACACTTTCAGGAACAGCTGAATCATGGAACTCAAATGATTTCATCAGGATTAAGTCCTTCTCCCCCATCTCTGAGCTCTAGTTTTTTTTGTGCTGAATTTATTATCAGGCAGGCTCTCCCTCCTGATGGCAAGATTCCTCCAGGAACTCAAGGTGTACATTCAGAATATCAGTTTTTAAAAAAGAGCTTCTCTTTTACAATCACTCCAACAGAAGGCCCCAAATTTAGCCCTATTAATCCCAGCAGCTCGTATTTACTGAGCACTTATTCTGTGCTGAGCTGTTTCCATGATTCTATCTGTACAATTAAGTGGGGACCATTATTCTCTCCATTGTACAGGTGAGGAAATTGAGGCACAGGGAAGTTATTGGATTGGCCAAAAAGTTCATTTGGGTTTCTTCTGTGATATCTTATGGAAAAACCCGAGGAAATTTTTGGCCAACCCAATACATGTTTGCCTAAGATCTCAGTGTGAGTAAGTGGTGGGGCCAGGACCCCAAACCAGCAGCCCTCTCCAGAGGCTGCATCCGTCCTTGGACCAATCACCACAACCCAAAGGATGGGGGTCCTGACTCGCCCATCCGGATGGGGCCCACCTATGGACACACAAAGCTCATGGCTGGAGAAGAATCAGGAGAGAGGTCCCAGTGGAAGTCAGAAGAAGGGAGGGAAGCTGGGTGAGCAGGCATGGCGGTGGTCCGGCAGAGTGGCTCTGCTCTGCCTGGCAACAGCCTTGGGGTGGGAACCGCGGCCATCTTCTTGCCCGTCAGGTCTCCAGACCTGGTACCCAGTGGCATCTGCTGACCCTTCCCCTGGGCCCTGCATTGTTGCCCTGGGCAGGGCTGTCAGGGAGGGCTCTCACTGAAGATGGGGCACAGGCAGGCCACCCATCAGGGTCCAGGCTGAGAGTCAGGGATGGGTGATGGGTGAGCTGCCTTCTATAGGGGCAGTGGACAGAGGCAGCATGCCCAGACCTAGAAGGGGCCAGAACCAGGAACTGCGCCAAACAGTGGCAAGCTCCAAAGGGCCACCTTACCAGCGGCTGCCTGGGGCTGAGAAGGCAGCAGCTGAGGTCAAGTGACTGGAAATGGGCCTGGGTGAGCCAGAGTGCGTGAAAGTGTAAGAGTGGGCAGGCACAAGGGCACGTGTGCACACATGCTCATGACAATAGTCAGGACCTGGGGACCCAGGTTCCCATGTGAAGTCTGACAGGGCCCAATTTTAGAGCCTGAGGACAAGGCTGATGAAGAGGGGCCCCCTATACATCACCCATGTGGAATGCAGGAGGAGGGGCTAGGGAGCAGAGCATCTCCACAGAAACCAGAGCAGGGCTCCGTGAGAAAGACACTTGGGTCTGGAACAGTGACAGCTGCCACTGCCCGCTGGCCTGGGTGGCCTTGAGCGCCTCTCACCCTGCACCCAGACGACCGCCCACACATCAGGATGCCCCCCAGGGTGTCACGTGGTGCAGCGCCAAGCCTGTCTTTTTGACCCTCTTAGGGAACACAGGACTTTGACTCCAGGGGCCTGTCTTGGAAACGATTTGCTTGGAGCCTGAGCAGGACAAGGTCAGGACAAGGTGGGGGTACCCTGTGGGGGCAGGAGGGAATGGTGTGGCCAGAGGTGTCATGACAGGTGACACTGACCCCACCACTTCTCTCCCTCCTGCTTCTGCATTGGTCTGGGTTTGGCCCATATCCATTGCCCTGGCAGCCGCTGCCCCAGTCCAGGCCTCATCATGGGCATGGCAGGACACGACTTCACGGAGCCGAATGGCCTGATTCTCACACTCGTGAAGAGCCTCTGATCAGCACATTAGGCATCTCTTCCGATGAGGCCATTCTTCCAGTAGCTGTTGGTGACTCAGGTTTGGCATCTTTATAGCAGAGACCTTTACTCTACGAGCTGCTTTCAACGAGACTCTGAGAGATGCTGGTGGGAGCTGCTCTGGCCACTGGACCCCTGCATGGTCTCCTACCCACTCTCCTGACCTCCTCTCCCCCTCCCCAGTCCATTCTCCATCCAGAGCCCCCAAGCGCCCTTTCCAAGCCAGACCAGGTTACATAGTTCTGCTTAAAACTGTCCAGTGACTACTCCATCTATTTTATTTATAATTTTGTAATATATTTATAAGAAAATATTTCACAAGTCATTTTATAAAATAAGAAGCCCAGCCCAGCCATCTGTGCCCCCAGGGATGGCCCAGCCTCCCACTCCCCACCCCTGTCTTTCATCTTTGCCTTCTCCTTCCAAACTGGTCCTTCAGCCTGGACCATTCTGCCCTCCTTGCCTCTCTTTCCCTCGCTTTCCCCTCTTCATCCTCAGGAAAACCACCTGGACGATGCCCTCAGCTGGGATCAGAGCCCATAAACTGCCTGCATTACAGGTGTAAGGGGGTAGGAGTGTTCCAGAGATTGTAAGATGTCGAGAGCATGTCTGTGGGGTTTCCTGCTGGATCCCAGGGCCTGGCACACAAAAGGTGGCATGATGTGGATATGGCCACATAGCCAGTGACTCACTCAAGGCCACACAGAAGTGCAGAGCAGAAAGAGGACTTGAACTCATCTCCTACCTTCCCACCCTTCCATGGTACCTCATCCACAAGGACCTTCCAAACTCAGCAAGGAGGGAGGAGCCAAGCGGAAGGCCTCCCTGCTCAGCATCCTCCTGGTCTAGGCTGAGTGTCACCAGCCTCCAACCACCCATCATCCATAGCCCCAACATCTCATCTTCACCCTCTGAGCTCCCTTTCTAGTTTGTTCATCGGCTGAACACACCTCCTTTCCTTCATTGTTATGCTCAGAGGAGCTCACTCATTATCTCTGTCTTCCTTCTGTCTGGGAGAAGCTGGGAACAGGTAGGGAGGGAGCTCGGGCTGGGAGGAGGAGCTGGCCTGTGGGTTCCTGAGTGCCTTTTGATAACAGCGGGAGCAGCCTGCACCTGGGCAGAAAGCTGAATGATGGATGGAACGCCCACGTGCAGGGAGAGGATGCAGATGAGGGGTGAGGGAGTGAAGAAGGGCCAGAGATGGGGAAGGATGAATCGGGAAAATTGGAAGTCAGGGCTCAGAACTCTTCTTTCAGTCACGAACCTGGAGAACATGACTGTGCCGGGCTCCAGCTCTGGGGCTGGACGAGGCCACATCTGCCTCTTCCTCTGTTGAGTACTTACTATGTATGCGCCAGATGCGTGTATATAATATTTGCTGCTGCTGCTAAGTCACTTCAGTCGTGTCTGACTCTGTGACCCCATGGACAGAGTGGACAGAGTAGCCCACCAGGCTCCTCTGTTCATGGGATTATCCAGGCAAGAATACTGGAGTGAGATGCCATTTCCTTCTCCAATATAATATATGAAAGTGAAAGTTGCTCAGTAGTGTCAGACTCTTTGCGATCCCATGGACTGACAATCCCTGGATTCTCCAGGCCAGAATACTGGAATGGGTAGCCATTCCGTTCTCCAGGGGATCTTCCTAATCCAGTGATCGAACCCAGGTCTCCTGCATTGCAGGCCGATTCTTTACCAACTGAGCTATCAGAGAAGCCCAAATATAACACATGCCATCTCTTAATACACACCATGACCCCCAAGGGTGACATGGGTGAAAAACACCGAGGTTCAGAGAGGTTAAGTAATTTGTCTAAACCACTCAGCCAATAAAAATAAATATAGAAAATGAAAATTAAAAGCATACTCATCTCTTCCACAAATGATTTCTGGATGATTACTTGTGCCCCGTGCAGCTAAACATTTTAGAAGCATCACCTTGTTGAGTCATCATAGTAACTGTGAGAGCTTTTCCCAAAGCACTCAGTCTCCTTCTGACTCTGCCCCTAGAGTAAAGATGCCCCAGCCCAGGGCCCCGGCTGCCACCCTGCAGAACATTAGCCTGGGAAGATCAGAATCGGGTGAACCTGACATTCAGGCTTGTATAGGCATGAGGAGGTCGTTTGTGAGGGGCATCCTCCTCCATCAGTGTAGCCAGAGAAGGGCCTGAGCAGCCTGCCTGGACCCCAAACCACATCTCAAGCAGCTCTTACCTGAATTACCTCCGTTCCCACTCTGCCTTCTCAGGGAAGTGGTAGAAGGTGTGTCTGCATTTGGGCCTTTATGGGGATCAGATCTGAGACTCCCAAGGGCCTAGGGCAGGCAGCCCCATGCTGGTGGAGGGGAGCGGTCACCATGGTTCCTGCAGGGCCTCCACCCCGACCCCAGTGACCCAAGACTCTCTGTCCAGTGGGTTTTGTTCCTGGCTGTGGGCGTCCAGCCACCGCACAGGGCAAGGCGGATGTGCAGAGGGTCGCAGCTGTGCAGCTCCAACCAGGACCGGGTGTTGGGCAGATAAGTACCTGCCAGCTCCCTCCACGGAGCTGGGCTGACTCCAGCTCCACGCAGTGTCCCCGAGTCTCCATGGGGCTAAGCTGCCCACTGCAGCAGTTCGCTTAGTGCTGGGCCCTCCCAGAGTTCCCCTCCCCGCCCTGTCTCAGGTCTCCACCCTACTCCCCAAGTGGTACTTTCAGGAATTGGTTCACCATAAAACACTGTGCTGACGTCCCTGGACAGGGTCTCCTGGGTGAACTCCAAACCAAAGCTGTGTAGGAGTCAGGCCCATCCCTGGTTTATCTGACCCCAGAGCCCATGCTGAGACCCACTACAGCTGTCTGTCCTACCGGGTAGATAAATGATGTGCATCCCGTATTTAAGGATATGAATTAAAAAGTAGCTAGTTGGGACTTCCCTGGTGTGGACCACCAGTGGTTAAGAATTTGCCTGCCAATGCAGGGGACATGGGGTTCCATTCCTGACCAGGGATTTCACCTGTCAAGGGAACAACTAAGCCCAAGAGCCACAACTACTGCACCTGTGCTCTAGACCCTGGGAATCACAACTACTGAAGCCATGTTCCCTAGAGCCCATGCTTGGCAACAAGGGAGGCAACAGCAATGAGCAGCCTGCTCTCTGTAACTAGACAAAGCCCATGTGCAGCAATGAAGACCCAGCAGCTATGAATAAATAAAAATTTTTTTACTACCTTTGAAGTCCCATTTATTATTCTTTTTAAAATTATTTTTTATTGAAGGATAATTGCTTTACAGAATTTTGCTGTTTTCTGTCAAATCTCAACATGAGTCAGTCACAGGTATACATATATCCCCTCCCCTTTTGAAACTCCCTCCCATCTCCCTTCCCATCCCATGCTTCTAGGTTGATACAGAGCCCCTGTTTGAGCTTCCTGAACCATACAGCAAATTCCCATTGGCTACCTATTTTATACATGGTAATGTAAACAAATAAAAAAAAATAAGTTTCACACAAAAAAATTTTAAGTAGGTAGCCATCTGCCCCTGGGAAGAGGATGCAGCAGGGAAGCAGCAGCCGAGGGACCAGCGTGGAAGCTGCTCTGATAATGGAGGCCCCTGAGAGTGTGAAAGTAAAATTGTTAGTCGCTCAGACACATCTGACTCTTTGCGACCCTATGGATTGTGGCCTGCAGACTCCTCTGTCCCTGGGGTTCTCCAGGCAAGACTATGGAGAGGGCTGCCGTGCCCTTCCTCAGGGGATCTTCCCAACGCCGGGCTCAGACCCAGGTCTCCTGCACTGCAGGCCCACTCATCGCCATCTGAGCCGCCAGGAGCCACGGAGGCCCTCAAGCGCTCCAGCTCTCTCTGTGCTCACCGTGGTGCCAGCGTGGACGCGCCCCAACGAGAAGTGGCCCCTCGCACCGCAGCAGCTCCTCCAGGTCCCGGGCCACTCGCCACCCTCTCCTCTAAATCTCACAGCTGTTAACTCTCGAGAAATGAGCAGAGGGCAATCGGTTAGGCAGAGCACTTCAGAGACAACTCTGAGATGGTTGTGAGACTTATGGGAGCCAGTGCCAGATGAGAAATTACTTTGCTCCAGCAGTTCTGCAAAATTCAAAGCTTCTTGCTGGAGCAGAGGGTCAGTTATTGAAAGGCTTCTTGCATAATCATCACAAAATGCCCCCTTGTCAGCATCACCTGAGAGATGGTCATGGATGGTCTACACTGGGGGAGGCAGCCCTCAGAGAGATGGTCAGGGATGGTCTACACTGAGGGGGTGGGGGACAGCCCTCAGAGAGACGGTCAGGGATGGTCTACACTGAGAGAGGGAAGCAGCCCTCAGAGAGA